>NW_024412416.1:2428444-2455332 GCF_014898765.1 Herpailurus yagouaroundi | reverse complement strand
CCTCCTCCTCCTCCTTTTCCTTTCCCTCCCCCTCCCCCCTCCTCCTCCTCCTTCTTCTCTTCTTCCTCCTCCCCCTCCTCCCCTCTCCTCTCCCCTCCCCCCCTTCTTACCCTCTCTCTTTCTCTCTCTCTCCCCACCTCCCACCTTTAAACCTATATTTACAGAGGGACAGTCCCTTCTCTGCCCCTTGGACGAACATGCCAGCAGTCTGGAGACTTTTCTGCTCACACTACGATAAAAACCAATCAAACAACAAAAGCCAACAAAATCTTGTGATGCCTCATGATCCCGAACACAGTCTCCGTTTACTGGTCACGATGCCTCTTCTTTGGCGAGAATCAACGTGGCACACTTGAGCCGGAGTCCCACCTTCTCCGGCCCCCTGAGCCACTCCGCACCGGCCAGCTGCAGAGGAGGGGGGGAGGACAGCCGTGTCCTCTTTGTCCACCGGGCCTTGCCGGGACCCTGACTTCAGCTTCAGTTTTAAGGAAGCTTAGGGATTAAGCTGAGACCCTCTCTGCAGGGATGATAGTCTTGTGTTTAAGAATAACAACCCCTCTCTTTAAGACCACGTAGACCTTCGAGGCGACAAACCCACCCTGTTGTGTTTCTGATCACTGGCGTCTTGGCACAAGAGTTCTGGCTTCTGTGGACCTCTGTGGACACTCCTCTGTCTACCAAGTTCGGATGATGATAGCCACTTCCCGCTCAGCTTACCAGGATGCTAGAAACATGTATGAGATCCCGTCTCTGAACGGAGCTCCAGGAGTGAAGATCAGGGCCCGTCCCCGCCTCCCCCGACCTCTTTTGCCCACTTGTGCGCACAGAATTCCCTTCCTAGAGACAAGAAAGTCCCCGGAGGCCGTCTCGGAAGGCTCCCACTGGGCATCTACCGTGCAAGTTCCCGGGGACTTGTTCGTCATGATCCAAAGACGCACCCAAAGTCGTGTGCGGGCACCAGCACACATGTTGGCACTGAATCAGGGGAACTTTTGTCCTTAGAGCCCAGCAAGCACGGGCATTGCTGAAATGTTGTTTAATTGCAACGTGAGGCCATGCCATCTTCGCTGGGATAACCCCCTGCTTCTCTCTGGACTCTTCACAAAACGAATGCTCTTTCCTCCTAGTTTCCCCCAGTCCTTCTGCTTCTCCACCCAAAGTCCCCCTGGTGACACCGCTTCCTTGGAAACCTCTCCATCGGGAGAGCAACCGGCGTGTTGCTCGTTCTGCGGAACACCCCATCCCTGGTCCTGTGGGAAGGGCCCCCGGGACTCCCTCCTGCGGCAACCTCGTGCCTCTGTCTTCCTCTTTCCTCACCCCCCTCTCTCCCGACACTGAAGCCGTCTTGTGCATTTTCTCCGAGGCCACCCGTCTGGTTGTGCCTTTGATTCTAACTGGGACATCCCTAAATACGCTGTGTCCTACATTCTTGGAATTTTAACCCCTAGCCCTCCCTACCGGAGCCTCCAGTCGGCGTACAAGGAAGCTACAGGCACGGAACGTATCTGTGCTTACACTGTTCCCACATCTACGCCTACATCAGGATCTTGTGGAAGTTTCCAAAGTTGATTTAGGAAAACCATGTAAAGACGTATTCAAAAATTGAAAAGGAAGTACCTTTGAGGCTGATCGTACTACTAGATATAAACATCTGTTCTAAACCTGTAACAATCATCTAATAAGATAACCATACAGCCCAGCAAAACTTTCAGTAAGTTATGTTGAGTGAATAAATGAATACCCATTCATACAATATAACAAATTTAAAAAAGAACAGACATCGAATGCGTTCTGTGAAACGATTAAGACAGCTGGATAAACTTAGCTCCGCATCTCACAGCACGTAAAATAAATTCCAAATGTGTTGAAGAGATGAAGTCTCAAGATGAAATGATAGAAAGCAGAATATTTGAGAACTTGGGAAAAAAATCGAACTGACCGCCAGGTTTCTGGAAACAACAGACAAGTCACAAAGCTAGAGCTCTGCGAGTTATGTTTACATGACGCTAAACTATTTTACAGCAGACAGGAGGGGAAGCCAAAAGAAAATTAAAATAATTTAAATTATTACAATTAAACAATATAATAATTAAAATGAATAGAAGACATGTACCCAACATGACCAATGTAACAGAGCCATTTTCTGCCGTATATGTTAT
Source organism: Herpailurus yagouaroundi (assembly GCF_014898765.1). Classification (NCBI taxonomy): domain Eukaryota; kingdom Metazoa; phylum Chordata; class Mammalia; order Carnivora; family Felidae; genus Herpailurus; species Herpailurus yagouaroundi. Next base: position 2,453,173 of record NW_024412416.1, on the reverse strand, counting down.
AAATACATTTTTTATTTTCTCAGTTAAAATCATTTTTACGGTTCTTTAAATGTTTATGAGATAGACATCTATCAGTCATTTTCTGTATGATTTCTGCCTTTACTCCCATGCTTAGAAAGCCCTGCCCTACCTCGTTATCGCTTGCCTAATAATTCACCCATGTTTTATGATTTGGCCTAAATATTACTTGTAAATACTGTACTGTATATTTACTACGCTGTACTTTATTTTCGCCGGTGGCAATGTCGAAGAGACGTCTTGCTCGTTCTCCCCCTTCCATTATTGCCCTGGCATTTGCTTCCGACTCATCTACCTGTACCCCACCGCTGGGAAAATTCTGTCTCTAGCACATGTTCGATTTTAGCAGACACGTGCCCATACACACTCAGACGAGTCTGACGGTTCGGGCTTTCCGTTCTGATCGATTGATTCTGGGGTGGGCACCGTTTTCGGATCGTCTGAAGCGAGGTCATAAATTCTAACACCCCCTCAGGGAAAGGTCGACTCTACCCTGAACACTCGTACACGCTTACTCATGCAGTTTCGGCTCGTTGTGTAAAATCCCTCCAAATATTCCTTTAGGATTTTGAATGGGATCATGCCGAATTAACAGGTCAAACCAGGGCAGAATTGAAAAGAGTTGAGCACGTTTGTATGTTCCTGTGAGTGTAGGGCTGGCTCACTTTCTGGAGTCGTGGTTGACACTGGGTTCGGCCTGACGGTCCGGCTCCGCCCGGTACGACGGGAACAAACTTCTGAGCAGAAGCTGGCCCTGTCCTCGTTCTCTCTCTCCTTCCGTGAGTCCAGCTTGCCTGCAGGGACAGACCTCGAATGGCATCTTCAGGTGTCTGACAGAAAAGTGAGCTTCTGGAAATTTCGGGTTTAATGCTGACCCTCAGAACCTCCCCCCCCCTTCTCCACCACCGATGACCTTGGTCTCTTCCCTCCACCCTGCTGACCGCACTGCGCTCCCTGATGAGCCGGCCCAGGAATAGGGTGGGATCTGTCCAGAGATCTGGCAGGGAGGGGGTCCCTTCTGCCCTCACAGATGAGCTCCGGGGTGGTTGTCCTGAGAAGCTCGTGCAGGGGCCACAGGAAATGATCATGCCCTCACCTCCTGCGACGTGGGCTTGCACTGTTCTCCTGACACACTCAGTCACACGTTGGACCACAGATGCCGGGAAGGAGAGGCCTGGCCCCTTCCCAGAGCGCTGCCCGGGAAAGGTAGTAGTGGCGTTGGGGTGGAGGAGAGAGGGCTCCTTCCACAGCGGGAGCAGAGCAGCCCTACCCGTGTGACCAAAATAAACCCTGGTCTGCTTCACCCGAACCAGCAGGCGTCCTGCTTCTCCTGATCAAGGCCCCAGCAGGAAACAGAAAAATATTGAGAAGGCACAAAATTATCTTTTGAACCCAGGCTGCGTTTTTTCATGTCGTACCTTTAAAAAAAACTTCTTTTTAATGTTTACTCATTTTTGAGAGAGAGAGGCACAGAGAGACACTGTAAGCGGGGGAGGGGCAGAGAGAGAGGGAGACCCGGAATCCAAAGCCGTCAGCGCAGAACCCGACGCGGGGCTCGAACCCACGAACCGTGACATCACGACCTGAGCCGAAGTCGGACCCTCAACGAACTGAGCCACCCGGGCGCCCCAGCATGTTGTACCTTCAAAACCAATGAGTGGCCACTGCTCTTAGCAAGGTGCGTTGTCTCAGGTAAACGATCACGCCCGCATGGGAGACTCCAGAAATTTATTGCTGATTTCCTTGCCAGGTCCGGCACCCTACACAAAAGTTCACGTTCTGCCCAGTGTAGGAAAAGAACTCAAAGTCCTCACTCGTCTTCAGGGACTTTTCTTCAGGAACTCTCTATGGGATCCCACCGTTCTTTTGCTTAATTAACCAAGTAACACAAAACCCACACGGCACCCTCCCCCACTCGTGAGCTCTCCGTGTCCCCCACACCCTAGGTCACGAGAAGCTCCTGGAATGACTCCTTTGGAAGCTCTCAGGGAGCCAACAACCACCAGTGTATCCTGGGCACTGCCTGGGGGGTTAACCTTATGTGTCAAGTCAGCGGGGCCACAGTGCTAGGCCCTTTGCCCAATGGTATTTTGCCTTTTCTGTGCAAGTGTTCTTTGGGTGAGATTAACACGTGCATCAGTGCACTTGAGTAAAGCCGACTGGCCTCCCGAACGCGGGTGGGCCTCGTCCAATCAGTTGAAGGTTTCAATAGAACACTGAAGTCCCCCGAGAAAGAAGAAATTCTCCCAGCACACGGCCACTGGACTTGGTCTGTAACATCAGCTCTTTCCTGGGCCTCCAGCCTGCTGGCTTACCCTGCAGATTTGAGATTTGTGCCCCGGGAATCATGTCAATCAATTCTTGAAAAGGTCCCCCACCCCCGCCACCTCTCTGTCACTACCCTGTTGGTTCCGTTTCTCTGCAAAGTTTTTATAAAAGTGGCATGCACATTTGTCATAAAGAATTAAGGCCACGGGGGCGCCTGGGTGACTCAGCTGGTTTAGCAGGTCATGACTTTGGCTCAGGTCACGATCTCAACGATTCATGGGCTCAAGTCCCACTTTGGGTGAGTTTGAGCCCCAAATCAGGCAAGCAGGAGCTCTGCTTGGGGCGAGTCCTACTTCTCCGTCTTCCCCTCGCCCTCTCGTGCCCTCTCTCAAAATAAAAACTGAAAAATTAAAAAGGTGAAACGAATTAGGACAACACATGAAATGAAAAGGAAAACATCACAGAGATGTGTTAAATCGGGGGAGCATTGATTCCGAGCAGTCTGTGGGGGGACATGCCCTCATTCTCTCACACACACACACACACACACACACACACACACACATACACACACACACAGACAACTATTCAAAGGTATCAGTATGTTAGTGCTATTCTATAAATTGTCTGTTGCACTGAATATCTGAGCCCCTCACCATGATAACGTGTTACTTTTTACTAAATGGTTCCTATATTCCGTTATTTATTTGAGTTCTTTTAAAAGCACAGAGATCTTTTCCCCTGAACTTTCAACTATTAAAACAGAACTCTGTGATGACTGGCGGCTCACATATGCCTCTCACATTTGTGTGCTTGTGCGCATAGGGGAGGTTTCTTCAAGGGGGTTGGTGGTCACAACAGAAGCGCCTACATTTTTTGTTCTGATGCACGGTGGCAAACTGACCAGGAAAAAAAAAAAAAAAGTGATGATTTACATCCACAAAGCGTACGGAACGCCTAGTTGCCCACACGCTTTCTCACGCTGGAGCCCCAGGGCTCTGATAAACCAGGTGGAAGCCATAAATCGTCCCAGCATTGCTGCGTGGACAGTGAGCCTCTCTCGTGCCCCGCCCTGCCCCTCCACCAGTCACCGCGCACCTCTGCTGTCAGCCTCAGCCCCTCTGCCTCCTTCCCAGTGGAACAAGCCTGCCCTGTTCATCCTTCCTGGATGTGCCTGCTTGCTCCCCTTGGCCTGTCTTTGCTGTTCTCACCGCTTCAAGATCTGCCCCTCACTTCCAGGCCCCCAGGGTCAAGGACGGCTCACAGGGCGTCTCCACGTTGCCTCGGGATCGGCTGGCTCTCCACTGGGCCCGGCAGCACGCTCCGTCTGTGTCCCGGGTTTACGGCCTCGTCCTGAAGGCTCCCGGAGGGCAGAAACCCGTCTCAGGGGTCCAGAGCTCTGCCACAGCTCCTCCCGGGGCCAGGGGACCCATAAATACTCAACGACTCGTTTTGACGAATGACTGTCACCGGCAGCCCATGCAAGCATGTGACGGCTGCTCGGCAGCCTGCGGTGTTTTTCCCAGGGGGAAGAGGTGGAAGGCATGGGTTGGAGAGGGCACAGCTAGGTGCGCTCTCGGGAGGGCGGAACCCCGTTGTGACCTTCTTCCCTCGGCCACCACCCTGCACATCCCTCGCCAAATCCCCAGTCTCCGGACCCTTGGTCCACCCGGGAGATCCGGTTTGGACTCGGTCTGTGGCCTGCACGGGCGTTCTAGAACCACCTGACGGGTAGCGCTGAGTCTGGGACGGCTTCCCAGGAGCCCAGCACCTCCTTGACTTCCAGACCCCTTTCGGAAAACCACCGGTGAAGACGACCACTCAAGTTGAGAGCTGGAATTCTTGCAAATGCGTCCGTCGGTGTTTAAGGGATGGGCCAAGGGAAAAATAAGCGATCGGTGAATGAGGCAACACATACTAAGTCCTCACCAAAGACCTCAAACCGCAGCCAGGAAGCGCTCAGCAGTTAAGACAAATCTCGCACCACCTGGAAGGACCCTGGAAAGTTACGGGCGGTGTGAGAGGCGCTCCCTCTGGCTGGACCGGACGCTCGGGGCCTCCTGGGGCCGGTGTCCCCTCCCGTGCAGCTGTGGGGCCGCCACAGGGGCCCGCCCCTCCCGGCACACCGGCGTCTCCACCTGCTCAGGTCATCGTCCTCGGCAGAGCCGGCCGGACGCAGGCTTCCAATTGCCGATTTTGCAAGTGGGGCCCCGGTTCCGCTTCTGGACGCGCTGACAGTTGACCATGCGAGTGCTGCCCCCTGGTGGGCGTTTGTCACAACACGCCACAAACCTCCCGCCTTGGTGTTTCCTCTGGAATCCGGTCCCACCCTGTCATCGCGGAGGTGATGGAACCGAAGCCCAAGAGAAGACAAGTGACCATCCCAGGTCTCACCCTAAATGGCATATTGGGGACTAACCCCGAGACCTTAGGTGCCACCTTGTAACCTCTAATGCCGCGGGTCACGACGAACTAACATATTCTGAGAAAACCCGCACATTGATGCTCTAGAAAAGGCCACGCTCTTTCCTTTCGCCAGATCTCAGATGGAACCCTTTGGCGTTTTTTGCTTTTTTGTTCGTCTCTTCTTGTGCGTGAGGGCTTCAGGTACAAATTCTACCAGTGAATGCCACTGTGCCTTTTGCTGTGTTCTTTATGTGCACGGCCAGTTTTTTTTACAACGATAATTACCATGTTTACCAAAGCCACGGACAGGTTTCCAAAAACGAAGCCATGCCGAGCAAAAGGAACCTCTGTCACTTCAAACCTCTGATTTGTGAAAATCACTGTTCTTTAGTGTCTAAAATTTGGGATTCTGCCAGGGACATCGGAAACAAGAAAAGTCAATCCCAAGTTTACTCCGTACTTTTTTCTTTCACCTTTCTCCTTTTTTTTTTCATCACATTTTTTAAAGTTTTATGTATTTATTTCGAGAGAGAGAGACAGAGACAGCGAGAGAGAGAGAGAGACAGAGAATGCCAGGCAGGCTCCACGCTGTCAGTGCTGAGCCCGATGCGGGGCTCAAACCTGTGAACCGTGAGATCACGATCTGAGCTGAAGTCAGGAGGCGGATGCTTAACCGACGGAGGTGCCCAGACTCCCCTTTCCCATCACACCTAGGGAAAAATGAACAAAAGACCAGGTTTTGGGGCCCCTTATCCTTCCACATGAGTGGTAGCACTGGATGCGGAAGCAGAGAAAACTCACTTGTGCTGAGGCCGGCCGGAGTGGTAACCACAAGGAAGGGGAGAGTTGCTTGCTCAGAACGCCTTCTGTCTCTGCCTGGGGGGCCCGGGTCCCAGCTCCGGGGCCCCCTCCCCAGGTCAGCAGGACTTAAGTCACCGACCCGAGACCGCACAGCCAAGGAAATAGAGCCTCGTCCTAAACCTTATCCCCCAATCTGGCCAGTGTGCTTGCCCCTTGGTTCCCATTCTGGCTCTCCCTTCAGGCTAACAAACCGCTCAGTGAATAAACGTGGAAACGTGGAGAAGCTCGAGTGGCTTGACTTCACTCCAGAAAAACCAAGGAAAACTCTTCTGTACCCTTAGGAAGCTTTCGTACAAGATTAGCTCATGGTAACGATGTGTTCTTCTCCCATTACTGTTTGCCCGCGTTTGGTTAGCATTTTATAGTTTACCAAGTGCTTTCGCATGCGACCGGCCACGCCTGCTTTCGCCCGTTGGTTCTGCGACAGTCGCTCGGGTCCCGTCCATAAAGCAGCGTCACCGGCCCCCTTTTAGGGACCACGGGGAGTGTGTTAGTAGCTGGGCAAACCACACCACAAGTGGGTGGGGCCTGAGATTCCCTCCAGGACCATCTGCCCGCCCCCCTTCCCGCCCCCTTTCCTCCTGCTCACCCAGCTGAGTCTGTCCTGAGCCAGAGGGACAGAAGGCAGTGGAAGGATGTCACTATTTCTCCTCCACACACTGGGAAACGGATGCTCAGAGAAGCTAAGAGGACCTACAGTCAGGCCCCCGACTCCTGTGGGGAACAAAGGCAGAAATAAATGTGGATACAATTAAATTTTCCGATAACCTGAAGCCCAAGGTGGAGGCAGGCAGAGTAGAACATTCCTCCAGGAGCTCCCACCTGTCGTTAAGGCCAGTGCTTCGCTGGAGGGAGAAACGGCCTTAGCTTGACAACAGCCGGGCCTCCAGGATCCGGGGTCTCCTTGAGCAGATGAAAGTCCTTCTGGAAACTTCCTCTTGTGTTTACCTCCCCCAAGCCCAGTGCTGCTCTGTTCCACTGCCTCCTTGCTTCAATAAAGCCAACTTTTTGCACTGAAGGCATCTCAAGAATTCTTCCTTGGCTCCAAATCCCCCAGTGTTGTCCCATCAGCTGTTACAGCAAGCGTCGCGATGACCATCCTTGCGGTAAGATCTTTATGCCCAGACCATTCGCGCAGGAAAAAGGTGGACACGTGAAATCTGTGTTCTCACAGGGTGAACTCAAAGGCCAAAAAGGATGAGAGTTTAATATATTTGAATACAAACGAAATCTAAAGAAACCAAAACGAAAGAAAAAGTTTGATGCCAATGACTACGTAAAGATAAAAAAATATCTTGGGGCACCCGGGTGGCTCAGTCGGTTGAGCGTCCGACTTCGGCTCAGGTCACGATCTCGCGGTTCGTGGGTTCGAGTCCCGCATCAGGCTCTGTGCTGACAGCTCAGAGCCTGGAGCCCATTTCGGATTCTGTGTTTCCTTCTCTCTCTCTGACCCTCCCCCATTCATGCTCTGTCTCTCTCTGTCTCAAAAATAAATAAAAGTTAAAAAAAAATTTTTTTTAAAGATTAAAATGTCTATACATAAAAAACACACAATTTAAGGGCAAGCAACACCATGGGAAAATACTGACAAGGTAAAATGGGGGTTAGCGACTACAGGGTGAGGTCTAATCCTGCCTGCCTCCTCTTTTTACAATAAAGTTTTACTGGAACACAGCCACCCCCGCTTTATGTGTTGTCTACACTGCCTCACACCGAGATAACGTTTTGTCTTCCTTTATTTTCAATTTCCAAAATCATTCTATTAAAATTGTTAAAATTATATTCAAATAATAGATTTATTTGGAGTGGACCGAGACCTTGATATAATCTTCTCAGGCAAAATTCCCATTCAGTCTCATCTTCTTTTACATTCCTTGGTGAATTTTTTTTTCATAAAAGCCCTACAGTTTTTTGTCAAAAAAACTACAAGACGAGGGGTTTTATTACGCTTCTGTGAATGGAATCATGATTCTATTGTACTTTTCAGTTGCGTATTCGCAACGTGTAGTAAGTGTATTCTTTTTGTACCTTTCTTTTTGTTTGTTTTATAAATTTTCCTTTATTGATATTTTCGTCAGGTCCAATTTGGTATCAATTATTTTTTGTTTTCTACACCAATAATAACGCCATCTACAAAAGTGTAATTTTTCGTTTATTAAATATTTTATATGATTCCTTTTGCCTTGTCTGACCACAAGGGACTAAAATTCCAAACCAGTGTTAAATGATAATGGCAACAGGAGATATTTATAACTTGTTCTCAATTTCAATGGTAACCCCTTGTGGCTCTCGCTATCAAACGGGGGGTTGACTCAATTTAAGTCAGACCTCATTTATGCTATTATGGGAGTTTCTTTCCATTCCTAGCTTACCAAGAGCTTTCCATCAAAATGAACATTGAATTTTACCCAGTGATTTGGGGGGGAGAGGTGGCATACCTATCGGGTTAATTGTATTACCGTATGTCTGTGACCTTCTAATCTGACCCATTGTATTCACTTACTGAAGCACGTTTAAAAGTTCCCGTCTTCATAAAATAAAACTTACTTTGTCACGGTTTCGTTCTCTTTTAATGAACTCTGAATTCTATATGATAATATTTTTTAAAGTTTATTTATTTTGAGAGAGAGAGAGAGAGAGAGAGATTGAACAGGGAAGGGGCAGAGAAAGAGAGGGAGAATCCCAAGCTGTCAGCACAGAGCCTGACAAGGGGCTCGATCCCAGGACGTTGGGATTGTGACCTGAGGTGAAGCCAAGAGCCAGATGCTTAACCAACTGAGCCACCCAGGTGCCCTGTGATAATATTTTATTTAGAATATTCTTACATTACTCTCTTATTTATTTATTTATTTTTTTACATTTCAATCTTTAACCCATTTGGAATTTAGTGTAAGGAACGTAGTAGAAAACAAAAAGAACTTTGTTTTTTTGTAATAAAAATGTTGAGTCAACTGTCCAAATGCCACTTACTAAATAATCCAAACTTTTGAAATGCCAGATTCTCACTGAATAACAATACAGTTGTTTGGTCACTTTGGGCTGCCGTGATAAATACTGTAGACTCTGGGGCTGAAACAGCACAGGTTTATTTTCTTACGGTTCTGGAGACCAGAAATCTAAGACGGAAGGGCCAACACGGCTGGGTTCTGGAGAGACCCCTCTTCCTGGCTTGTATGTGTCCACCTTCTCACCACGTCCTCCCATAGCAGAGAGAGAGAAGGAGAGAAAGAGAGAGAGAGAGAGAGAGAGGGAGGGAGAGGGAAATAGCTCTCTCTCTTCCTCTTCTTAGAAGGCCACAGTTCTCTTAGACTAGGCCCTACCCTTATGACCTCATTTAAACCTTTTTTGCAAATTATTTATTCATTTAAAAAAATTTTTTTAATGTTTATTTTTGAGAGAGACAGAGAAAGAGAGAGAGAACGAGTGGGGAAGAGGGAGACACAGAATCCGAAGCAGGCTCCGGACTCCGAGCGGTCAGCACACAGCCCGACACGGGGCTCAAACTCATGAACCGTGAGATCATGACCTGAGTCCACGTCGGCCGCTTAACCGACTGAGCCACCCAGGCGCCCCATCGTTGCTTACTTTTGGCGCCAAATCCCAACTCCCAAAGACACACAAGCTAATTTGTAATCGACTAATTTATCTGATGTGTACGCTTTTTTTTAAATATATAGGTAATACAAATGTCTCTTACTATTAGTATTTAACAGTGGTTTGGGATTTTAGCTCCTTATGATTAGATAAGGAAAATAAGTAAGAGGCAAAATACTTAAGAGATGAAAACATTATCAATTTTGCAGATATTATCATCTACATGTTTGTTGGGTATGAAAGATATATAAACATAGACACATCAAAGGCACTACATATCTTTATATGTGTTAGATTACTTACATTTAAATGAGCTTCTAATTAATGTATACAAATGGCATTAGATTGTAGATCTTATTATGTTCCTTATCTTTAAAATCAACATTAGGTTATCAAGATCTTTCCATTTCAGGGGCACCTGGGTGGCTCTGTTGGTCAAGCCTCCTACTCTTGATTTGGGCTTGGGTCATGATCTCACAGTTTGTGGGACTGAGCCCCGCGTTGGGCCCTGTGCTCACAATGTGGAACCTGCTTGGGATTCTCTCTTTTCCTCTCTTTCTGTCCCTCCCCACTCTAAAAAGTAAAAAAAGGGGCGCCTGGGTGGCGCAGTCGGTTAAGCGTCCGACTTCAGCCAGGTCACGATCTCGCGATCCGTGAGTTCGAGCCCCGCGTCAGGCTCTGGGCGGATGGCTCGGAGCCTGGAGCCTGTTTCCGATTCTGTATCTTCCTCTCTCTCTGCCCCTCCCCCGTTCATGCCCTGTCTCTCTCTGTCCCAAAAATAAATAAACGTTGAAAAAAAAAATTAAAAAAATAAAAAAATAAAAAATAAAATAAAAAGTAAAAAAAAAAAAATACTTAAAAATAAAGATGCTTCCGTTTAAATAAACCTAAGAAGTTACTGTAGGAGAAAGGAGTTAAATTTGACATATAGCATTGTAATGTTTGTTGTTATCCAAAAAAAAAAAGGTCAAGGAAAAAGAAAATAAAGGAGAAGTATATCCATACTAACTTGGAGTTAAAATCAACTATCAACCACGATAGCCATTAACCACATAGAGTCGTTTAAACATAAATAAAGTAAAATCTTGCATTCAGTTCCTCGGTCACACCAGCCACATTTCAAGAGCTCAATAACCACATAAGGCCAGTAGCTGCTACAGCGGAGAGCACAGAGCTAAGCCATTCCTTCATCACTAAGCATTCCAGTAGAGAGTGCTTTTCCTAGACAAGATCAATGCCATGGAGATGGGGAGGAGGAGGGTGTGGAGAAAAAGTGATTCGTTTTCAGAGATCCAATGTCTTCTGACCCCCATTTTAAACGAAGAAAAAACTAGAGAATTTCTGAAGTTTGACTTTGTATCTTTAGAGTTCGTTTGCCGAGTTTCCAATTACACCTTTATTTATTGATCCACTCAGGGCAAATATTCGGGTTCCCGCTGATTCGAGGTCTTTTTCTGAGTGCCTGGACCATGTAGTGAAGAAGTCAGGGGAAAAAAGTCCTCTCTACTTGAGGCTTATAGTCTCCTGAGAGGAAATAGGCAACAGACAGGCAAACAAATAAACAAAAGACAGAGTAACTTTAGATAGTGATTAGACGCAGTGAAAGTTCACGGAGGGTCAGTTGACGCAGGGGAGGCGTATGGGGTGAGACGGTCTCTCATGGTCTGGGGCAGGAGGGGAGCGTCTCCCTGCAATGATATGTCCAATGAAACATGAGTGACAACAAGGGGTCTGCGGGTGCAGGACCGCAGGGGACTTTTCTAGGCAAAGGGAGTGGAAAGCGCGAAGAGCTCCGAGTGATAACGAAGTGTGCGCTACCAGGGGTCAACAGCGTCCAGAGAGGCTCGAGCTCAGTGAGAAGTGAGGACACCAGCCGCCGGTCACACAGGGTCTTGGAAGTCGTCGGGGGGGAGTACGGATAAGTTCTTACTCAATGGATAAAATTCCCGTAGGAATTTAATAAAATCTCATATAGAATCCCTTCCGTTTGGATTAACAGAATAATCTTGATGCTTATGTCGAAAACGAAATGATTTCAAACAAGTTAACATGGCAATGAAAACGACGTTTGGTCATATACTTTTTAAACTATGAAAATACTGAGACACAGTTAAAGAGTTCACTATTACAAAATCTTAGACTAAAACGTGGCTTGACCTTTTCCTCTGATAAAAGCGTGCATAACCGTGGAGACGATCTGAGCTCCCACGACCAGAAAATGCTTGGGAGATGTCATTAATTCAAAGGATATCTGTTCTGTTGTACCAGATGGTCTCCGAAGGGAGTGATGACCGCTAGGAGGTCTCGCTCTTACGGAACTCTACATTCTAATGGTTAACAATGAAACATGGCGATGATGACGAAATGTGGCAGTCTCACAGAACACCTCAGGAAAGGGATGCTACTTTAGACTGGGTGGTCGAGAAAAGCCTTTCTGAGCACGTGGCATTTCGTTGAGACCAGAGGGATGAAGGAAACTAGCCGAGCAAACACACGAGGGAGAAGGGAGAGTAGAGCCAAGTGCCAGGCCACGAATGGGGCCCCCGGGCTTCGTGAAAGAGAGGAAGGCAAAAAGAGAGACCCCATCTTGTCAGGGATCGATACAGCACTGTCGGTACAGCAAACAGCGTTTGCTCTCAGTAGACCACAGTTTCTCAAACTTGAACCATTAGCATTTTGAGGCAGATAATTCTTTGTCGGTGGAGAGGAATGTCATGTGAATTTTAGGGTATTTTGCCGTATCCCTGGCCTCTACCCTCCACATTCCAGTAGCATCCCCCTTATGGCAGCCCCAAATTATCTCCAAATATCCCCTGGGGACCAAGCCACCCTTGGTCGAGAATCACTGTGCTGTAGTGTTTTACTCTTTACCTTCAAGGTCATGACGTAAGTCCGCAACACTCTATCATCCCACTGGTCAGCAAAGCCAATGGCACACTGTCCCTGTGGCCAGTGGTTGACTTTATGTGTCCTACTTCCCTTACCTATAGCTGGGGGTCAATTATACCACAGGCTTATCGCAAGCGATGAATCGGGGCTGGTAATCTTCCCTTTTAGCAGAAACCATAAAACTGACCCACACGAAGAATCTGCAGATGTAGACACCCGAGCCCGAGACCCTAATCCGCACCGTCAGAAGCCCGTTGTGGCTTCCCTTTCTTGGCCGCGCTGTTGGAACCCTCGCATCAGGGGCGCCTGGCTGGCTCACTGGGGGGAGCCTGTGACTCTTCGTCACGGGATCACGAGTTTGAGCCCTGCATTGGGTGGAGAGTTGACTTAAAAAATAAACGAAGTCTAAAAAAGAAAAGAGAAACCTTGCATGGGGTAACACAGAAGCGCATCAATAGCAAGACGAGAAAAGGGCAGAGGGTGAGGCCCCTCTCAGGCTGGTCTCTTGTGCTTCTGGTAGAAACCAGTCCCATTTTATTTATTTGACATGTGGTCAGTGTGATGTTGGTTTATGTGGCAACCTGACTAGGTCGCCAGGTGCCCAGACATTTGGTCGGACATGATTCTGGCCGTGACTGTGAGGGTGTTTCTGCATGAGATTAACATCTGTGTCACTAGACTGAGTACAGGTCACCCTCCCCAGTGAGGGTGGGCCCCATTCAATCAGTTGAAGGCTCGATAGAACAAAAAGGCTCTCCTACAAGTAGAGAAAAACTCTCCTCCTGACTGTCCTTGAGCTGGGACGTCAGTCTCTCCCGCTTCAGACCCAGACTCAGGTTGGAACTTATACCAAGAGCCCTCTTGGTTCTCACGCCTCCAGCCCGGACTGGAATTAACTACACCGTCTTTTCTCTTGTGTCTCCAGCTCGCCAGCCTAGGTCTTGGGACTTCTCAGCCTCCACCCTCTCTTTATTATATATATAAATACTATACATCCATATATACACCTATATAATAAATCTATTATATATAACATATTAAGTGAATGTAATATATAATATCCATACTATGTAAAATATAATGTATATTTATTTTTATACTGCTATATTGTATGAATATCATAATACTTATTTAGTATGTTATAGGCAAATATTATATAATATTTATTAACATATTATAATTAGTTTATTAATATAATTATTTTAATCTAATTTCTTGATAGAATTAATTTACCAATATAGTATAAATTATGTATTTATATATAACACATAAATATCATGTACGTAATCCATTACGTACATGATATTTATATATAACAGATTGTGGAGGCTGAGAGATCCTAAAATCTGCAGTTGTCAAGCTGGCATTCCAGGAAAGAAGATAGTTATGATATATGTTATGTATCAAATATTGTATATGATATATACAATAAAGAGATTTATGAAAAGTGTTTGGCTACTGCTTCTGTTTCTCTGGAGAACCTAGATGTAGACGGGATTAAAATTCAGGCTTTGAAACCCGTAAAAAGCAACACAAAGAGGTACCTGGGGGGCTCAGTCAATTAAGCGTCCGACTTTGGCTCAGGTCATGATCTCACGGTTCGTGAGTTCGAGCCCCGCGTCGGGCTCTTTGCTGACAGCTCGGAGTCTGGAGCCCGCTTCAGATTCTGGGTCTCCCTCTCTCTCTGCCCCTCCCGACTCACGCTCTGTTCTCTCTCTCTCTCTCTCTGTCAAAAATAAATAAACATTAAAAAAAATTTTTTAAAAGCAACTTAAGGGACAGAATAGATCAAACTTGTGGCAGAATGCTATTTCTGGAATATTATTCATGTGTCCCTGCCCTGCCAATACTCACTGCATCTTTATGTTTCACCCCCAACCGCTTCTATACAAGAGCTGGACCATTCTCCGCTTATTATTTCCGAACGAGGATGTGGCAGCTGAAAGAGAGAGAGAGATGTGGCTGCTACCTGGCTTTGATATCAAAAACACGGGTCGTGGGAGAAGAGGGGAAGAATGAAAGATGAGACAAAAGCGTCAGGGAAAGCAGGATCGTACAGGAAAGGAAGCTCTCTCCCCCCGTCCACACCCACGACACGCACACACACACACACACACACACACACACACACGCCCCGCCCACGATGGATGGGAGAGCCAGAGGCAGAGGAGGCAGGGTCTGGGACAAGGGGCACTCTAACCATAGAAACTGGGTCACATTTACAGATTGCTTGACCCGCATGTAAGCAAAGAGCCCAACCACGGTGTGAGCCCACAGGCAATGAATGCCCACTGCCTTCGCAAAAGGGGTCCCTCTGAAGCAGCCAACACTTTGTTCATCGGTTGTCCGGCGAGAAGGATGCCCTTTAAACCCGCTCCTTCCAAACCCCTGGCGACTTCACGGAACACGCGCATGCCCACCAAAGCCCGTGACTCGCGCCCAGGTTCAGTGAGGTTTGTGCTGGCTACACAACTCACCCCAGGGCAAGAAGTGGGAGCGATCACTCCTTCTAGGGTCACGGATGGCTGTTGGCAGCCGTCTACGCTTTCCGTAAACGAGAAGCCCAGCTACGAATGACCTTCTGCTTCCTGTCGGCACTGAGCATTCGGGTGAGGCCCCGGAAGGTCCTCAGCTTATCCCGCCACGGCCCCCCCAGCCCCTGGCCCCCATCATCGCTGTCTAAGCCGCTGTGAACTTGAGCCTGCTACAAGTGCAAGGTGGCTGTTTCTCCCTCAACCTGATCCCATGTGTGTATATCCTGTGGAATATACAGTTTCTGGCACACGATGACATTTCCCCTTTGTAAGGACTTAGACGGGTTTTTCCCCTCCCGTTTTCGTATTTCTTTGGTCATTTCAGTGGAAATTTGGAAGGGAGAGGCTTTACCCAGGTGGACGAAATTACCTGTCTTGAAATTCTCTGCATTACCTTTCCCCAATGTCATCTCAACTTCACTAAGTTAGGAAAAAGGTTTTGAGGTTTCTAGAATTCCAGTGATGGTGCAAACCTTTGCTCGTCTGTGGTCATTTTATTATTTTTTTTTTCAACGTTTATTTATTTTTGGGACAGAGAGAGACAGAGCATGAACTGGGGAGGAGCAGAGAGAGAGGGAGACACAGAATCGGAAACAGGCTCCAGGCTCTGAGCCATCAGCCCAGAGCCTGACGCGGGGCTCGAACTCACGGACCGCGAGATCGTGACCTGGCTGAAGTCGGACGCTTAACCGACTGCGCCACCCAGGCGCCCCTCGTCTGTGGTCATTTTAAGAGGAATGTGTGAGAAGAATATATCTGTGAATCTATGGCTTCCAGTCGCCATGTTTTTCCCAGATTCCATGGATTTTTTTTTTTTTCTTTTTTTAAGTCCAGCTCCAAGTTGACGAGGGGTACAAAACATCTGTTCTGGGATTATTTCTGCTGTTTTAGGTGAGACTCATAGATGCTTTATGGAGATTTTTGATGTCGATAGAAAGAGAAAGAAAGAAAGAAAGAAAGAAAGAAAGAAAGAAAGAAAAAAAGGAAGAAAGAAAGAAAATGTAGAGAGTTAAGAATGCACTTAAGGATCTTTTCCTCTGCCAAATTTGCTTGCAAATTTTGCTCCCGCTGGAGGATAAAATGGAACAGTCTTGACATTGCTGATGCTCCTGACTGTAAGATCACTTCAGATATTACTTTCCGACTTTAGCGATCCCTGAAAGTCGTTCGCCTCCATGATTGGAAACAGACCTTTGCCAATGTGCTCTCTCTTTTTTTTCACTTTTAACACAGTCGCATGCAACATACAAATGCCCGCGTGCAAATCGTCCAGAATTATTCTCGTGTCCTAAAATAAAAATTCCTCCCCCCCCCCCCACCCTCTCCCCATGAGATCGTGAAGCTGAACGCAAAGTTTAGGAGAAACAGGAAAACAACCAACCAACCAACCAAACCCAAATGGATCGTTTTCATTCGTCTCCCGTAGCTTCCTAGTACAAGTACCTTGATTCAGTGGTAAGACAGGCAGGTTGACCTTGGGCAGGACACTCAGAGGGTCGCTTCTAAATGTTGGCATGAGTGGCTAAGATGCCGATCATGAGTTCGGTTGTTAGGGTGGCTGTTCCTTCCTACTCCCTGACAGGAAGAAGTCCCAAAGGAGACTAAAGAGACTCTTAGCGGGTTGAGGGGGTGGGGAATTGGGAACCTCAATAGGGCCGACTGCCACTGGGGGTGTAGGGGGAGGGGACACCGGCAGAGCCTGGTGCCCACCTCTGAGTATCTCAGAATCTGGGGCAGACGCGGGAGGCTCAGACCTGGAAAAGCTCAAAGGCAAGAGCCAAGAGCAAGAGGTCCGAGGTTATGGCCTTCCCACTGGGGTCAGCTCTCTGCCCCCCAAAACTCCCACGCAGTCCTAGGTCAGCTCAGCCCCAGACTCGACTGAGCCAAAAACGTAAGTCGTGGCTGCCTTCCTATGGACCCTGTCTTTCTTCTCTTTTCTTTCCTCATCGTATAGTTTCCAAGATTCATCGCTCCGGGCTTATCATAAGCTGTTGTTGAGAGCTGACCTCCGTCGGGCGCTGTGCTAATTACTTACATTCCTGATCTCATCCGATTCTCACAAAAGACCCCAACCCCAGGGACCTTCGCTGCTCCCACATTACAAATGGGGACTGTCGGAGACACGTCCCGCAGCCAGGGTCCCTGACCGGGGAGGAGAGAGCTCCGCCTGAGCCCTAAGCTTCCTGGCTTCTTCGCGGTGTCGACGAACACGTTTCTCTGAAAGGTGCCTTCATGGGTTCCATCTCATTGTAACCTTTTTCGCTTTCAGGATTTCGGCATCCTTTCTGTCTCTCATGTGTCTCTCCTAAATCTCTCACATGATCTCTCATAAAATCATTTCGAATTTGTGTCTATTTGTTCCTTAAATATTTTAGATCTTATTATTTACCTTTGAATAATTTAACACAGGCATACTTTTCACCTCCTTTGATGTTGGAGCTCTAATTACCAGGAACAAGGACTTTTCCCCGCACAGAAAGATCCACATTAACACTTTTTGCATAATGAGTGACCTTCTGGCTTTCCTAGTTTTGATTTGTTGATCTGCTTTATAAGTGGCCTTTTAATTATTTATCTTCTTTTCATTCTTATTAGTCACCCTTTTGTAGTTGAACTTCTGATGTAATTAGGTCACAGTAAGTTCTGAGCTAGTGCGTTGATCTAATCGGATTGGTTTAATGTGTCTATGAATTGTCCATATGTTTTAAAATTTCTATTTTACCTTTCCAGGTGCTGACTGATATTTCTTTTGCTTCAGTCTCCCTCTACTTAACCTCTAAATTCTTAAATTTCTGGTTTTCTTAAACTTTCAGTTTCTTTCTTTTTCCAGGTTATCATGCTTAGGTCTCATCTTTTTACGTACTCATTTTTCACTGATAGTTTTAATTATTTCGCTCTGAATATGGCCTTTCAGGTCATAATTTAAGGTAGAATGGGAGATGAAATGTAAGACCTTTTCACGATCTTTTTCGTACATTCTCCCAGCCCATTGAATTCTACTGAATCAAAAAGGAAAGAGGGAAGGAAGGAAGGAAGGAAGGAAGGAAGGAAGGGAAGAAGGAAGGGAGGGAGGGAGGGAGGAAGGGAGGAAGGAAGGGAGGGAGAGAAGGAGGGAGGGAAGAAATAGAAGGAATTATAATAACAAAAGAATAAGGAGACAACAAATATATCCATATTAGGATGAATATTAAACTCACTACCTATCAGACTAGACTCGTGCACCGTGCTGGTGTCTGCTCCCCACCTGCCAGGCTGCCCTGATGGGAACTGGCGGCCATTCAGGGACATGGAATCTGACTCAGTTTACCAGGTGCATGTGCGTTCTTAATATATTATTTCGTATTTCCACTTTAGAAACAACTGTTTGTAAATGGATTTATAGTCTATGCATTTTCTGACTACCTTTGATTGACCAAGACCAAGACACCCTTGTTCCTGCCCATAGCTGTGGTTTATATCTGTTTATTGCTGGGTCGTATTTCCCACCGTGCCCCTATTCGACCGTATATTTACCCAGTCTGTTTGTAATGTGTGTATGGATTTTCCTCAGTATTTTTTTTTTTTTTACTAAGTTATGAACATTCTGATTCTTGCATCCTGATGCCCGATCTCGAGGGTGTCTTTCTCATTGCCTAACTAAACAACCGGAAATGGAGACAGAATGCCAAATTGTGTTCAAATTGTGTGACGCCGATTTACACGTCCTCCAGCGCAGCAAACAGTTCCTATTTTCCCGTGTCCGCGTCGACATTTGATTTTTACACATTTAAATATTTTTTGCCGGCGCGATGGGGGGGAAATGAGACGTCATAGTTTTGCTTCACTTTTCCTGACTTACAAATAATATCGGGCATCTGTTCGTAAGACTTGTAGTTCATTCATTTTCTTCGTCTACATGATGCCTGTTCACGAATTTTGCCTAGTTTTCTATTGAGCCATTTTCTTTTTATGAGTCATCTGTTAAAATTATGTATATATTCAGTATATTATACATTGCCTCTTCACTTTATTTATGGGCCTTTTGTGAAACATAAATTCTTACGTAACGCAGTGAAATTTATCAGTCTTAGTCTCTGGAGTATGCTGTATGTGTCTTGCTTAAACATTCCCTCCATATGCCCCAGACGTGAGTATATTTTACATCTTCCTCTAAAAGTTTTGTAACTTTGTCTTCCACATTTAAGACTTCATCCATGCAAGATCTAACTTTTGACCTTGTTCATCGCCTCTATTATATGCTTTACTTCTACTACGCGAAACTCCCCTTATCTGGTAAAGAGACTGATAATCCTAACATATTTAGGTAACGTGAGCATGTGCGTGCGTAGAAATTCTTTTTTCCAACCTCCCAGTAGTCGTTTGTTAGAAGACATAAGAAGGCTTGTCTTAACACACATATGCACGTAGGTGATACATCTGTCTTAATTCTGCAGACCTCAGGAAACTCTCCAAACCTATCAAAGCTTTTGATGGTCAGAACCATGGCTGACGTAGGTGAGATCATGAAATTCTGGATGATGTCACCGACAAGAGGAATCCCAGAAGAGGGGTTAGCCGGGTCTTACGGGGTGTGGGGGATGCCGGAGAAGTGTCTAGGGTCAGTGTTCAGTTTCAACCTTATGTGGTTAGTGACTAGCAACTGAGATAGGGAGGATTATGGGCTGAATGTTTGTGTCACTTCCAAAATCCATGTGGAAACCCTGTCCCCAGGGGGATGGTATTTGAAAGTGGGACCTTTGGGGTGCTTGGGTCACGAGGGCAAATGGGATTTGTGCGTTATGAAAGAGACCCCAGAGAGTCCCCTGGTCCCCTCTGCCCCACGAAGACACGGTGAGAAGTCAGCCCACCTATCTCATCAGACACCAGATCGGCCAACACATTGGTCTGGGGCTTCCCAGCCTCCAGAATGGGAGAAATAAATGTCTGATGCTCATACCAGTCAGTCGGTGGTACTTTTGCCACAGCGGCCAAAAGGGACTGATATGTGGACGTACAGTGATAAACACAGGCTCCGTGGTTGAGGATGGGGGTGGGCCAGTCGGGATCCCAGTAGGAAAAGAGGACACACAAACCGGCTAATTTGGGGAATCCGGGGAGAGCTGGGTCTGGCGAAGGCCGCCTGGCAGGAGCCGTAACTCTGGCGACGGGACGTGGCCAACCCACTGGGACCCGACAGTTGCAGCTAAGGAGATACATTTCCAACCTCCCTCTTCTCCCTCCTTCCCAGCTCTGGCTAATGCTCGCCGCCGTTTGCCAAATGCAGTTGGAAGCCAGAAGCCTAAATCCAGCCTCCTCGGACCCCTAGCCGAGAGCTGGAAGTTAGGCAGTGCTTTGGCAGAAACAAACAGATGACAGGCAGCACCAGAGGGCAAGTTCAGGGGAAGGAAACAGGATGGAAACATGAAGGGAACAGTTTGGCGAGACGTTTGAAGCCACAGGGTGAGCTCTTCCCCGGAGCTCCTGATGCCATACCCCTCTCTCGGCACTCTTGCGTGGGTTTGAAACTTTTAGAACCGAAAAAGTAAAGGAAGAAGGAGAGGAGGAGAAGGAGGAGGAGGGCACTGGCATTCTAGAGGTGCCAGTCGAAGTTAAGCCTCACGTCGAAGTCATATGCATTTTGCTTTCTTGTCGTGGGAAGCTCCTATTAGAGCACAATAGAGGGGCCGTAACAGCTGTGAAGACAAGAACCGGGCTCAGAAAAAAGGGGTGGGGAGGCAGAGACACAGCAGAAGCCCGCCCGAGAGACCGGTGGCCAGCAGGCAGGGGCAGAGACGCCCGCGCAGGGGTGGGGATGACGAGCAGCCCCCCTGAGCGGCCGGCCACGCTCAGACCACGTCGGGGGGAAGGACAGTGACTGCCAGGGCAGGGAAGAAGGGAGGAGTAGCAGCCACAAAAGGCACCCTCCAGCGCTCCGAGGGGAGAGGTCCTGTGACCCTGGAGCCCCAGTCCCTCTGGTAAGACTCCCCAGTGTTTCCTGCCTCCTCCAAGCCCCCGATACTCACCCTCACAGGGGGAGCCTGGAGCATCCTGGACTATGCCATAGTTTGACATTTCAATTCTTTTTTTTTTAAACTAATATCTCCAGTGATCATTCAGTTAGTACATTTGGGGACTGTGGTTTAAGCCTGGGTCTGTTTGATTCCGAAACAGTTGGGAATTTTCACATCCTGGGGCTGACTTGTGTTTCAGACGACCCAGAGAATTTCCGTCTGAATAAAACACAGCGCCTAGATATGGGTCCAGTTCGTAGGCATTAAGTTCAATTTCTGTCTGTGTATTATTAGCTTTGCTGCTTTGGTAAGATAATAAAGACATGTGTTGTTAAAGTAAAAGTGGGAAATTGGGCAGCGAGAAGAAACATATCATGGACTAATAAACAGGTTGAGTGAATCTAAACTTAATTCTTCAAAATATATTCTTACTAATTTTCCATAGTTTTTCTTTTTCTCCCCATAGTTAAAAAAAATAAGTTCATGTATTTATTTTGAGAGAGAGAGAGAGAGAGAGAGAGCATGAATGACGGAGGGGCAGAGAGAGAGGGAGAGAGAACTCCAAGCAGGCTCCACACTCGCAGTGCAGAGCCTGAGGCGGGGATCGAACTCACGAACTGTGAGATCATGACCTGAACTGAGATCGAGAGTCAGATGCTTAACGGACTGAGCCCCCTGGGCGCCCCTCTGCATATTTTTTTAAGAAGCAAGCATTTCCCATGGAGTCGAAGCCCTGTCCCATTGTCCCTCCCACTGGCCCACTCGAGTAGCAACAATTCCTGCCTTGAAGTTAGTACATATCAGGTTTCTCTTTGAAGACACACACAGTGTAGAATATTGTTTCCTTGATTTTAAATTTCTTATCAGCTCTATCGTACTGTGCGTATCCTACAGCTGGCCTTCATTTGCTCGACAGGCTTTTGTGGTCAATGTATGTTCTTATATGTAATTCTAATGTATTCAGTTTTTACTGTATTATAATAAGCGTACAAAAACGTAGTATCTTCAGACATTATGCTACAAATTAATTTATCCGCTCTCCTATCGCTGAGTGGCACTGAGGCTGTTTCCAACGTTTGCTGTTGGGAACAGTTGCGGCAAAGACTTTGGTACCTCTCCTTGAGCACGCGTCGCCAGGGGTGGGATTCTAGAGTGTTCCTATCCTCAGGCTAACTGAGCCCGCCCTGGATATGGCGGCCGCGTTCCAGTTTTCATCCTTATAAAGAGAACTGGCGACCTAGGTTTCCATGCACCTTTTCAACGAGTTTCTTGAGTTGTTGACTTCCTTTCCTTCCTGCCTCCTAACCTCTTCCCAACTGCAGACCTGACTCACTCTTTTTATTAGCTAATAATACCCCATGCCCCCATCGTACCACAGTTTACCCAACCACCCCCGTCTGGATGAGAAGTTCGCTTACCTCCGTGTTTCACTCGGCTGCTACAAACTCCTTTTCAGAGACGTTTTCATTCATATACCGTTGCCTACTGGGTAGGCAAAAGATTGGATCATTGGGTCACAGGTGAAGGGACTTTTACGTATCAATACGATCACCAACCAGAAAGGCTGGATCCATTTTCTTTTTCCATTAGGTCTCCATTGGTTCTCCCTCCACCTCTCCTTGCCTATTTATCTTTTTTACTGAGTCTTCCATCGGGCTTTTTCACTTACCAACTTGAAGGAGCTTTTTCTCATACGAAGAGTATTTACTCCATCTGTTTCGGCAAAACGCCGCGGCCGTCCTACTTGGCAATTACATCTCCGCTCACCCTGTCCCCCTTTGATAACAGAACCCTGAATTTCTTCGACGTCAGGTGAGAACATGTTCACGCCCAGGAAAGGACGTAGTGTAGGTCCCCATTCCAGTGATGGACATCCCACTACCATTTTCGGTAGGGAGGTGGCCTTATGTCCTCGTGTACCCAATAAGATACAAGTGACATTCATGGGAGTGGAGGCCTTCCTAGGAAGATGTGCCGCCTCTGGGGAAAGCTGACAAAGACAGCCTGTTACCAGTGAATCTTCCCGCCTGTTCCCAGTGAATGTTGATTCTGCTTCTATCTTTTGTTGTGTAGAAATAATGTTTGTCGCATTTTCAAATAGGGTTATATTTCTCTTTAGAGATGGGAAACGTTCTGTGCTAATTAAGTGGTTCCTGTAACATCTAGGCTATAGAACAGTTGCTGTTACCATTTCACGCGTAAGCTTTTACAGTGTTTGGAATTCATCTTTTATGAGAGAGGAGGTAGGGATTCTTTTTTTTTTTTTTCCAGATGAACAGCAAATTGTGCCAACGTCACTGAGTATTAAATAACCTATACTTTCCCATAGTTTGCACAGTGAAGTCATGGGGTTTTTACCGTGTCACGCGATAAATATGTGGATTGTTTTGTTACGACGTAGTCTAACTAAATAAGAGAAGGACACAGGGGGATCCCTGTGTCCCTTTAAGAGACGCCCCACTGACCGGGGGATGCAGCGTCCCTTTAGAGATGCTCTCTGAGTGGCCCACGGGTGGCTCAGTCAGTGAAGCGTCCAACTTCAACTCAGGTCACGATCTCAGCTGGAGAGTTCGAGCCCCACGTCGGGGTCTGTGCTGACAGCTCAGAGCCTAGAGCCTGCTTTGGGTTCTGTCTCCCTCTCTCTCTGCCCCTCCCCTGCTCACGCTCTGTCTCTCTCTCTCTCTCAAAGATAAATAAACATTAAAAAAAAAATTTTAAAAAAGAGATGCTCTCTGAGCTCTTGGTGGGGATGAGCGGCCCCGCCGTCCCGCTGAAGGGTCCTGAGCTGGGTCCCTCCTGGAAAGAACACGCTGTCCTGCACCCTTTAGAAAAATTACCGTGTTTAAATCCGCCGATCTAGCTGATCTTCGAACAGTTGCACAAAATTTCATCTGAGGGAGAGTGGAATCTCTCTGGTGGGTAAAGGAGCTCGGAACGCATCACGGGCACACTTTTTCCCAAGCCGGCGTCATCTGCGAGTTGTTGAACATACTCTAAATTGGGCCAAAGTCAAAGGAGACCCCCCCGGGGTGAATGTCCCCGTCACAGGCAGCCCAGCAGCTCTATCCCAGCACCCTTCAGTCCTCTGCCTCCTCCCCGGGGGCCAGCCAAGCTTGCTAATAAGCACTTCCGACTTTATTAAGAAGTGTCACTTACCAAACAAAAGCTTTGCAAAAGCAGGAAAATCAGGGGCTTTGCTTCCCTCTGACTCCTGCAGGCTGAGGAAAGTGGACCCTGACTAATTACGTTTCTCCCACGTGTATTTCTTGGAAACTTCGGCAGGGGTGTGTCAGATTTATAATGGCTATTAACAAGAGTGAGCGCGTGTGTCCATCCACATACATAATTTATGCTAACGGACGCATTTTCTGTGCCTGCACATGAAAACAAGCAGGTTGAATTGTGTTAGTGGAATGGGTGCACTCAGGACATCACACGCGCGGCATTTCCCTCTCCTGCAACTTCAAGTTCGTCATCGAAAGCGCCCAACTACCTGACAAGGACTGAATGCACGCTACGGCTGCAGAGCTAATTGCTTTTACATTTCCTCTGCTATTCGCCAGCATAGACTTCTTTATACGTGGATTTCTTACCAAATGGCTTCCAAATGAGTATTTAAAGTCACCGTGTGGGATGAACTCCGAGCTCCCACTTTGATGCAGTCAGGAGATTCTGGCACATTTTCTGCCTGCTTGTTTCCCCCCCGGGTCCGTCCGTCCCTGACTGATCGCTTTGGAAAATACAGCAAAAGTAAATTATTGCAGATATGAAATTTCAAAACCACAAAACATAGTCGGTAGGATTCTTTAACATGTTTAGACTAGACACACATAAAATTACTCACTGTCAGGTCCCTGTACAAGCTCTAACTCCCGGGGCGCCTGGGTGGCTCAGTCGGTTAAGCAACTGACTTTGGCTCAGGTCACGATCGCACGGTTTGTGGGTTCGAGCCACGCATCGGGCTCTGTGCTGACAGCTTGGAGCCCGGAGCCTGCTTCAGATTCCGTGTCTCCCTCTCTCTCTCTGTCTCTCAAAAATAAACATCAAAAGGGGCGCCTGGGTGGCTCAGTCGGTTAAGCGTCCGACTTCGGCTCAGGTCACGATCTCACGGTTTGTGGGTTCGAGCCCCGCGTCGGGCTCTGGGCTGATGGCTCAGAGCCTGGAGCCTG
>NW_024412416.1:2417578-2428044 GCF_014898765.1 Herpailurus yagouaroundi | reverse complement strand
AAAAAACAATTTTTTTAAAAAGGTCTCTCAATTCCTTTTTGTATGTCGTTGCAGACCAGTGACAAATAGTTCAGGAGGAAGGAACCCCTCTTCACAGACCCATCCTGAGTGTTACTGCCCCAGACCACAATTCATAAAGGAACGTGTGCCACTTTCAAGTTCGAGGATGCCTAGAAAGTTAATGAAAGCGTACCCTGACTTTGCCTAAACTGCGTGGGTTTATGGGAGCTGCTAACGTGCCCTAGATTTTATACCCGAAGAGCTGGCCCAGAGCAGAGGACCCATGAGCCCCGGATTTTCTTTTGAATCACATTTGGTTAATCACTGGACCACGTGGCTAAATGTCTTTAAGACCCTGTTAAAGAATCAGAATTTAGGAAGTAGCTTCCTGAGGACGGGTGCACTCCGGGTGCCCGAAGGACTTCACTCTGGCCTCTTTGCCGCCTCCCCGCTGCCATCACTGGTCTAAACCGGCACCTTCATGCTGTCATCCAAACTTCTGCAAAAACTCTACCCGCGGTTCCTCTCTGCTTCCTTCCCCCTCACCCCGTGCTCAGGTCCCTTCCATGGCTCACCACCACCTTCGGGACCTCGAGGCGGCTCACCGTGGCATGAAGGTCTCGTCTCCCCAGCATCTTTGTTTCACTCTCTCAACCCTCCCTGAACATACAGTCGTGTGAGAAAAACTCCGAAGTCTGAGCAACCCTAGATCCATGCAGGCCAGACATCTTTAAACCCAATACTTTCAAAAAGCATCCGTCGTCTTTGGCAGAAGCTAGGGAGCAACTCATTATTCTGCAAATCAGTAAGGAAAGGGAAGACAGGCATTTATTCCCCCTTGGCTGTACGGACCTACACCTCAGGACCATCCAACAGTTGATGGGGGACGGGGGGAGCGGGGGGAGCTTCTTTAAAGAATTATTCCAACCAATGGACGAAGAAAATGCCATCTGCTCGCAGCCCCCCAGTGGCGTAAGGGCTCTAAGCCAAGGTCAGCACTGGGAGTATCTCACCACCTGAATCCGAGCAAGCTTCTAGATCTGGCTACGTGTTTCAGAAAGTCCGCCAGGTGGTGAAGTATCCTCTGCACGCCCCGAGGGTGCAGCTGGCAAAATCGAGACCATGGGGACTCTGCCATATTCCAATTTCTCCCCAGATAAAGGGCCGGGGGAAAAGAGAGACAGGGAGACGGAAACCCATAGACGAACGTGCGCGTAAATGGCGTATCGACCGGATGTCGTCTGTAGACCGTGTTTGGCTTTCGACTTGGATTCACCAAGCTACCTCCCTACCCATCTACGAATGAGACAATTGAGACAGTTTGGACCTTTAACATCGGGGTTAAGTTGTGCTGACCACCGTATTAGTTGGATAGTGGTAGTGTGGCCAGTGTTTTAAGAGCTTCTCTCCTTTGGAGACGCATAATGAAAGGCTGCAAATGAAATTATGCGGTGCCTATGTTTAATTCAAAATACACCGGTTGGGGAAGAATATAGATAAAACCAGATTAAGAGTTAATAACTGACACTGGGTCCTTTATTCTGTTCTTTATAATACTATGTTTGAATTTTCATAATAAATTTTTTTAAATTTTTTAATCTTTATTTTTGAGAGAGAGAGAGAGAGTGTGTGAGCGGGGAAGGGGCAGAGAGAGAGGGAGACGCAGAATCCAGGCTCACAGAAAGCAGGCTCCAGGCTCCGAGCTGTCAGCACAGAGCCCAACGCGGGACTCGAATTCACGAACTGTGAGATCACGACCTGAGCTGAAGTCGGACGATTAACCAACTGAGCTACCCAGGCGCCCCGAATGTTTATTTATTTTTGAGAGAGAGAGAGTGTGTGAGTAGGGAGGGGCAGAGAGAGGGAGACACAGAATCCGAAGCAGGCTCCAGGCTCCGAGCTGTCAGTACAGAGCCCGATGCGGGGCTCGAACTCACAAACCATGAGATCATGACCTGAGCCAAAGTCAGACGCTTAACCGACTGAGCCACCTAGGCACCCCTAAAATATCTTTTTAATCACCTATAATTTCAGGATCTAGAAGAATCACCCCTTATAACTTTTTAGCCAGTATTTTTCTATGAATATGTATAAATATATGCATATAATACATCCATATAATTCATATCTAATTTGACTTTAAAAAGAGGCAATTTTATACCTATGCTTCTAGTCTACCATTGGCACACAACAGGACATCAAGAGAATTTTTCATATCATTAAATATTCTTCTACAATATTATTTTAATGACTTCAAAGGGTCCTGTTACACACAATAATTTTTTACTATGTGTACTCTATATTTTTTATCATTTATATTATTTCTCCTATGTTGCTATTATAAATAATGCCACATAGAACTTCCTTGTTTGTTGCCTGTTGGTTTTTAAAAACATTTTCTTAACATTTATTCATTTTTGAGAGTAAGAGACAGAGCATGAGCAGGGGAGGGGCAGAGAGAGAGAGGGAGACACAGAATCCAAAGCAGGTTCCAGGCTCCCAGCTGTCAGCACAGAGCCCAACGCGGGGCTGGAACCCACGAACCGTGAGATCATGACCTGAGCCGAAGTGGGACGCTCAACCGACTGAGCCCCCCAGGCGCCCCTGTTGACTTTGTTTTTAATTATCAATTTTCTCAGGAAACAGTTCAAGTAGAGCAGCGAAATGAAAGGCACAAAGGTTCGCAGACTCCACACACGGGTTTCTGCTTCGCCCCGGCGCTCATGCACGTGTGCCCAGGTTGTCCACCACACGCCCACCCACCTCCTCCCTCCTCCCTGCGCAGTGGATACTCTCAACGTTACGAAAGTGGATGAAAGCCTTTTCACACTGAATTTTCATCTTAATCCAGGGCAGCGCGTCACCAGTGAGCAACCTTCCTTCTAGAAGGGGGGATGTCGGTGGCCAACTGTTCTCAAAGCCGACCTTGCCACGCAGAAACTGTTGGGCCACGCGCCCTGGAGCGCTGAGAAGTAAGTGAAACGTCCGAATAACCCGTCGTGTGCCACCGACCGTGACACGTGTCCTGATATCTGAGACCAAACATGTGGCCATTGTCGCGTCTTACATTTCAGGAGAGTTCAGGGTCTGCTTCCTCTCCTTAACGTAGTTACTTAGCCACCTACTCAGTATACCATTTCCTCATTTGGAAATATTTTTCCAACCGCCTAATATTCAAGGCGCTGTTGGGAACTGACTTGTAAATTTGAAATGAGAATGGGTCCGGCCTTCGGAAAGGCTGGGGTGTAGATCTGTGTAGCCAGCCACACCACGTGTATCGTCATGCTAATCAGAGGGACACAGGAGACGCTACGGGGACAGAGAGATGCGCACAATTGGTACTTTTCTGGGGAGATTGGAAAGCATTAGTGAAGGGCATGCAAACCCCACGCCCACGAAGTAAGAGTCTATTTGCCCCAGGGTGGATGGAAGCAGATGTGCAAAGGCCCTGTGGTCCCAGCTGCGGTCACCTGCTCCCTTCGCAGATGTGTGCCTCCGTCAGGTGGGGTAGTGAGGACTACACTTCGGTCTTGTTTCCAAAAATTGCAGAAGCAGGTTTTTTAAAAGGCTTCTGAGGAATTCTGGATGGCAGTGGGTTATCTCTGATGCCGGAGACAGAACCCAAAATCAGTGCAAAGGTTTGAAAAAGAAAAAGTGTGTAGCTAAATCTGCCCTGGGGGAGAAAATTACATCTTTTTTTTTTTTAATGACCAGGAGGATTTGGGCCCTTGAAGTTCCAAAGACGTGACTTTTTTTCCTTCATTGTTCTATACGTTTAAAGTGACGGCTTTCTTTTCCTTCCGGCATTTGAGGAAGAGTCCTTGGGAAGGGCAAAGGAGAAGATAAAAGGCCTCTCTGTGTCTCTGTCTCTTCTCTCTCTGTCTCTCTGTCTCTGTCTCTCTCTGCCTCCGCAGTCTCATGGTTGAATTTGCCCGAGTGAGATGCGCAAATATGATTCCAGTCCAATCACCTGCAGAACTTAAGGCAAGTAATAATTTAAAACGCTTAAAGGCTAGACAGCAAGTAATCCTTGGAGACGACAAGTAAAAATAAAACCCATGAACCGCAAGTCAAGCCAACAAGAACCCTGAAACAATAGCCGTAAAGCAAAGGAAAGATACATTCAAAACAAACAAAGAACAAGATGGAAACTTAAACCCAGTGTCCGTTTTAAGTAATTGCTGAGCTGGAAGCTGGAAGCCCTGCTTTGAAAACATTCAGGTGATACAATGTTAAATTCAGTTAAAAATGAACATTCCTGAGGGGTGCCTGGCTGGCTCAGTGGGCAGAGCATATGCCTCTTGATCTTGGGGTCAAGAGTTCGAGCCCCACGTTGGGGGTAGACGTTTAATTAATAAATAAAGGGGGGCATTTAAAAAAAACTATAGGGGCGCCTGGGTGGCTAAGTCGGTTAAGCGTCCGACTTCGGCTCAGGTCATGATCTCACGCTTTGTGGGTTCGAGCCCTGCATGGGGCTCTGTGCCGACAGCTCGGAGCCTGGAGCCTGTTCCGGATTCTGTGTCTCCCTCTCTCTCTGCCCCTCCCCTGCTCACGCTCTTTCTCTCTCTCTCTCAAAAATAAATAGATGTTAAAAAAACAAAAAAAGAACGTTCCTGCATTCCTTTCCGTAGATACAAGCACCGTGAACAGTGCTTGGCATGTATGTAAGAGCATTTAAATGTGCTGACATGCGTTCCCCTGTTTTATTTCCTCTCGTGTGACTGCCCGCCTTTCTCCGGGGGAATCAGGATTTTCACAAAACGGGCCGGGAGAGCACGTATCCCCCCCTGCACGCACGAGGAATCGGGGCAGGGTTTTGAGTCTGCAGCAAGATAAAGGTTTTGAAAGCCTGCGTGTGTCATTAGAGAAAGTATTTTCTCAATTAAAAAAAAAAAAATGTAGGTGTGGCCTGCTAATTTGGAAGTTAAGCGTTCTAGAACAGAAAGGAAACACAGGCGGGTGTGCACGCGGCGGAGGCCCTTGCCCCCACCCGTCTGCAAAACCCTTTTTTCTCTTCCCAGAGGAGAGAGCTCAGACTCCTTCCCGTGGTCCCTCGGTCCCTCCCGGGGGACGAAGACTTGCGGGCTGGGTCACACATCGTGGCCACAGAACGTGGGAATCTAAGGAAAGTGAGGCTGATACCCCATCTCCGTGGCCCCGTTCACGAGTGTCCCTGGGCTTGCAGTCACATCCCAAACCCCCCGGGGGCGTTACTAACACTGCACAGCCAGGCCAGGCCTACACGTGGGGGGAAGGCAACTAGTGACTTCCTTGTGACCTGGCCTGGGGACTCTGCCAAGGGGACAAAGAAGCCACAGGGTTAGGGGTTGTATGGAAGGACGTCACTGGCCAGAGTGGTGCTAGGCCTGGGATGAGGGGCCCTTGGTTTTGGCTCAGGTCACGAACTCACAGTTCGTGATACCGAGCCCTGCGTCAGGCTCTGAGCTGTTAGCACGGGGATTCTCTGTCTCCCTCTCTCTCTCTGCCCCTTCCCTCCCCTCTCTCTCTCTCTCTTTCAAAATAAGCTTTTAGGGGAAAAAAAACTAATAAAAAATAAAAATAAAAAATGAATTTTTAAAACCAAGCAAGATGAAACAATTTAGGTTAGACACGGGTGTATTACATTTGACAATTGATGTGAAAAATATTGAACAACACAAAATGAAGTCACATTTACAAAATGGAACTATTGGCATGAGGAGCTATTGTCACAGACCTTTATGCGATGAACGATATATTCTCAAAAAAAGCAAAAATTTTTTTTTCATTTTATGAAAAATTCACAGCAAAATTTAGTGTCTTGATTTTACTTTTCTTCCCGGGGGGGAAAGAAAATCCCCAAGTATGTTCCTTTCCTGACATTTGCATGTCGTGTGTATGTTTACGTCCTGGTATGTTTTTGTCATTGCCATGTTCTGTCCTGAAATGTGTTCAGCCTTCCATCCGAGGCCAGGACTTTCTCGAGGAACAGGTGCATCACGTAAGCACAGTTGGTGATCTCCGGGCTCGGTGCCATCTGACTAACGCAAGGGAAGGAGAGGGAGCCGGCACGCGGGGAGATGTCGCCAGCAGCAACTCTTTGGGGGCAGTTTCCCCTCCCTTTTGTGCTACCCTTGGAGTGGCCAGGCCCCCCTCGGTGCAGGAATAGTCTCCCTTCATCTTGGACCTGTGCCCCCAGGTGCCAAGCTTTGCAGCAAAATGTCTCCTAAGTGTCCATTGATGGATGAAAATGTGAGACACACACACACACACACACACACACACAGGAACATTGTTCAGCCATAAAAAAGAGGTAACTCTGGCTGAGTGCCACACCCTGGATGGACCTTGAAGGCACCGAAATAAGGCAGAAAAAGGCCAATGCCATAGATCTCACGTATGTGCAGATCTATATGTAGACGAAAAAAAGACGAAAACAAACAAAAACCGAACCCATAGATGCAAGAACAGATGGGTGGTTCCCCGAGGTGGGAGGCAGGGGTGTGTGAAATGAATGGAGGGGGTCATAAGATACAAACCTTCGGTTCGAAGATCGACAAACCCTCGGGGCGTAACTCCTGGGGGAGATTATAGTTAATAATACTGTCTCGTGAGTACTGAAAGTTGCTAAGAGAGCGGATCTTGAAAGTTCTTATCACAAGAAGAAAGCTTTTATGCGTGTGTGAAGTGAGATGCTCCCACCGTGGTGGTCATTTTGCAGTAGGAGCGAACCCTGAATCATGACGCCGTATGCCAACACTAGGATAGCATTATATGTCAACTATATCTTAATAAAATAAACAAATAAAATAAAATACCAGGACCCCCAACCCCAGGAATTCTGATTCCAGGAAGGGGCTGAAGACGCGGCATTTTTGATAACCACCCTAGGGTCTAAGGCTCTCAGATACTGCTCCTCAGCCCGGGCTACACATCGGGATCAGCTGGGAAAGTCTGGGGGAATTTTTACCGCCTGTGTCCTTGTCCCAGACATGCTGACGTATCCGTGTGCTTGTGTGGCCCGGACACTGGGAGTTTTACAAGTTTCTGGGTGAGACTGATGTGCAGTCAGGGGCTGCACAGCCCGGCAGTAAGCCAGTGTTTCTCAGAGTGTGGTCCAGCCAGGGACCCACAGCACCAGCATCCCCGGGAACTTGCTGGAAATTTAAAAAAAAAAAAAAATTAAAAAAAGAATAAAACAAAGCAAAACAAACCTGAGTCTCCTTGGAAACCATTCTCAGGAACCACTGTTTTGGCTTTGACTAGCTCTGTGCTATTATTGAAGTCAGAGTCCTTTGACCCCGCCCACGGCAGTAAATGTCAAAGATCAAAGACTCCATGTAAAATACAGAACCTCACAGAATTTAAGAGTCATACAAGATTTAAGGGGAAAAAATTAAGCCTTTTACTGGAGGACATAAAAAAAGATGGGCGGCAGGGGGAAAAGAAGGATTTTGATATGGATATAGAAAAACACACCATAATCCTAGGTGGGGCTAGCCAATATTTTTAATCAATTCCCATTAAAAAAAAAAAAATCTATCAGGGCGCCTGGGTGGCTCAGTATGTTAAGCATCCTACTTTGGCTCAGGTCATGATCTTACAGTTTGTGGGTTTGAGCCCCGCGTCGGGCTCTGTGCTGACAGCTCGGAGCCTGGAGCCTGCTTCGGATTCTGTGTCTCCCTCTCCTCTGCCTCTCTCTCTCTCTCTCTCTCTCTCTCAAAAATAAATAAACATTAAAAATTTTTTAAATCTATCAATTAATGCAACTCCAATTATAATCACAGGTATAATTTCTTTGGAGGGTAAGGAGATAAAGGAGAGAATGTAGGGAGGTTGAACACAAAAGTTTTTACAAGTGATGAATCACAGGAATCTACTCCCAGAACTAAGAGCACACTGTATACATTGTATGTTAGCCAACTTGACAATAAATTGTATATTTTAAAAAAATGGTTTTAAGTTAAAAAAAAACCGAAAGGTTTTATAAAAAGCAAAAATAATTATAGAACTGTTAACCAGGCAACGAAAAGAGTGTAGAAATTTTAAATTAAAGGAATTGAGAAAGCTATAACAAGCAAACACAAAGAAAAGAATAAGGCTAGCAGGGGGTAAAAAAGATTTCGAGAGAATTTAATTTCCTGAGATACACTTGCAGTTGCAAATGTGCTCTTTACAAATCTTTGAATTAAATGGACTCCCTCTCAAGTGCTCGCTCCTTGAGATTGCTCCCCAGTCATGGCGGTCGCAGGTGTGGGTGTGTGGCGAATTTCGGGCACGTGGTCACAGGCAGGCTTGGGTTTCAATCCCCTAGCTGACTAGCGATGGCGGGTACAGGTGGGCTTTTGACCAGTTCGTATCCAGGTGTTGGAGACGACGCCCCATTTTCTCTTCCAGTTCCAGACAACAGGTGTCGAAGTATCTGGGTGTTTTCAGAACCACATTGCCCTAGTGGAATGGATCGGTCAGTCAGTCGATCAATAACCGATCTTCGAATAGCATCAACCCAGGCTGTGTGGCCCCTACATTGCTGTTCTGAGCGGGAAGAGAGGAAGCCACAAAGAGGACGTGTTACAATTCACTTTCCCGGCTCCACGGTCAGGGCCGCGCTGAGAGGGGCCAGAGGGAGTCCAAGAGAGAAAGAACAAAGAATTATCTTGGATTCACGGGGGGATGGGGGGCCGGTTGCAGGCAGCTGGGTCGACTCTGCAGAAGACAAACACTGTCTTTAGCAATGGCCACAAACAGTCCTCTTTTGCGTGATGGAAACACACTCACACCGTTGTTATTGCTGAAGTATTTTACAACAGCGGGCGAAAATTCCTCCAGGGAACATAAGCCTGAAAAGGGAACAAAACCCACCATATCTAGGTTAGGTGATCACTTAGTTTTTCAGCACACAAAAAAATTCAGAACAGTGAAAAAGAATCATGCTGGTCTTTTCATCCGTTTTCTCCCTTGTGTTGATTCCACCAGCTCGAAGAGTTATTTCGAGAACTGTTTTCACACATCCACTGATTTTGTTTCTTTTTTTAAGCTTTCTAGCGGCAAAACCCAAGCTGTCGATTGCAGCTATGGAGATAAACAGAGATCTGAAAGCCATCATTTTGAAGTCTTCTTCTCTTTTACCTTTTCTTCACAGGATGAAGCTACCCTAAGTGCATGATAGATCACCTGGGGAGCTTTTCAAAAACTCCAGATGCTCGGGACACATCCAAGGCCAATTAAATGTGAACCTTGTGAGGTGTGCACCAGGCATGGCAGAAGGGGATGCCTCCTGGCAGCAACATTGTCTTGGGACCCAGATTCGTGGGTATTTTCTAGGTCATCATAATAAGGCTTTATGCTGAAATAGCTTTTCCTTCTCTCGCCAATATTATCTCATTTGGTCCTCCCCGGAAGCTGTGTGGTGGGCTTTGTTCTCTCGGTTTTACAAACGAGGACATTAA
Organism: Herpailurus yagouaroundi; assembly: GCF_014898765.1. Taxonomy (NCBI): domain Eukaryota; kingdom Metazoa; phylum Chordata; class Mammalia; order Carnivora; family Felidae; genus Herpailurus; species Herpailurus yagouaroundi. Next base: position 2,418,616 of record NW_024412416.1, on the reverse strand, counting down.
AGTTCCAAGGCACTGGTAAATGCCAGACCCAAATGTATTGCCCCATGACCTGAATCCAAGGGAGAAGTAGATCTTTCTGACCTAGACCCTTCACCAGTCTCCCCAGTGACCTAACTCTCTTTGCAGAAAGCCTGTAGAAGAGAATGGCTGGGTCCGAGGAGCACTGGTGAAGGCCCCCTTGCCATCCGTATCATTTTTCTTCTTCGGAGAGTCCTGTAGCTGGCGGTGAGTGTTGAATTCTTAGCACGGTTATAATTCTTCACACAGTGGGAATTGCATGGGAAATTGTATAGGAAACACACAGACTCGCACAATCCTATGAGATGCTAGAAAATGTGTATTGATTTCTGCCCCTGGCTCCTGACCTGGCGCTCCGAAAGCCCCTGTCATTTGCCGGGTGACAGGGACCTCTTTGATTGTAGAGCGGTGACTCTGGGTGGCTCCCAGGCGGCTCCTGGATGGGAACCGGTCACGGGCAGACCCAGCCCTGATCAGAAACTTGGAGTGTCCAATTCTACCTTCCATTCTCTTAAGAAGGGAGAGTGGCTGGAAACGGAGTTCATGACTGATTGATCGTGCCTCCGTAGAAATCGATCATCCAGTCTCCATAAAAAGCCGCCAAGTACAGTACGCCCTTCCCCACACCTCGCCCTACGCACCTCTCCCATCTGATGTTCATCTGTATCCCTCATCATATCCTTTAATAAACTGGTAAATGTGAGTGAGTGTTTCCCTGAGTTTTGGGCCACTTTAGCAAATTAGTCAACTGGAGGGGCTCTTTGGAACCTCTGGTCTACACCCAGCTCAGGTGACAATCTGGCTCCGGGTAGACAAGTGTCAGGATCGAGTTAAATTATAGGACACCCAGCGTGTATGGCGGAGAATGGCTAAGAGGGGGGAAAAGCCCACACACGTTGGGGAACCAGAAGTGCCAGAAACGAGGTATGGATATAAAATTAAAGGTGACATAGGAAAGAAACGTGGGTGGAAAAACTTGGGTAAGTTTTTCCTTAACAAACCCATAATTTGGGGGGGGGG
>NW_024412416.1:2329636-2417478 GCF_014898765.1 Herpailurus yagouaroundi | reverse complement strand
TCAAATCATCACGTGGTTAGACAGGGTCTCGGTGATGTGTATCACTACCTCTTATGATAAAGCAATATGAGCCCGATAGTGTTTGGTCTATTTCAGAAGCTATGAAACACTGTTAACTTCATTATGATAATAGGTGTGGAAATTACCTGGAGAGGGTATCCACTCTTTCTTTCATTGTCAGCATTGATTCCATGATTGGCCGGACGGGGGGAGCTTTTCTGCATAACCAAGTGCCTAGCTGCAGGATAGAAGAGTGTGCCCTGGGTAGAAGAGGACGGTTCATTGGGCCAGAATGTTAAGATTGAAAGCGATCAAAAACCGTGATGACTCGTAGAATTAGGATATTAAGACACGAGCGGGAACGGGGTCCTCTGAAAATCCTCGCCCTGAAAGGCAAAGGCAGTATTGACAAAATGGCAAAGTCAACTTCTTCGAAACTCTAGAAATTAACCAAAGGCTTGCAATGGACCGTTGACGCAAGAAAAATGGCGGATGGATGTTACACTGAATGTTAACTAATCGGAATTCAAATTAAAACTTAAAAAACAATTTTTTTTAACTTTTTGGTAGAATGGTGGTTATGTGGTGGAATCGTGATTAAAAATAGTGAGCTTTGTGACATTTTAATTGGCCCTATTACTATGACATGTGCCCTATTACCATGATCTCCTAAACTCCGTGGTACCCTTGAAAACGAGCACCCCACAATCACAGTGAGACAAACAGCCTAATCATGCACTAGAAGGGTGGAATCTCTTTCAAACACCATTCTCAGAGAACTATCGCTATTTGGCCCATCTGGAAAACACGCAAGGCTTGTCTTTACTTGACCTGGCTCAGCGGTCACCCAGTGCTAATAACCTTGTACCCAGTGGCATTTATTTTTTTTAATAAAAGCAACAATTGTTTAATATTGCTGCTAATTGTTTAACATTATTGTGGCCTCGGGTGGCAATAAAAACTAAAGCAAACAATAAGCAGGCCAAAATTTTGAAAGGAAAAGCTAAGGAGTAAGAGATTTTCATAGGATGCTTTGAAAAGCTGCATCACATTCCTGGGAATCTGGAAAGCGACACCTACATGTAGGGCTGTGCCCGAGCCCACAGCGTGCACCTGCTCAGGAAAGACCTAAGAAGGTTTTGGGGCACCTGGGTGGCTCGGTCGGTTAAGCATCTGACTTCAGCTAAGGAGATGATCTCACACTTCGTGGGTTCGAGCCCCGCGTTGGACTCTGTGCTGACAGCTCAGAGCCTGGAGCCTGCTTCAGATTCTGTGTCTCCCTCTCTCTCTGCCCCTCCCCTGCACATGGTCTGTCTGTCTTTCTGTCTCTCTCTCTCTCTCTCTCTCTCAACAATAAATAAATGTTTTTAAAAATTTTTTGAAAGAATGTTTTAAGCTCTCGCATCTGGCTTACATTGAGGCTGTGTGCAAATAGGAGAGAAGACTAAGGCAGAGTTGTGAGCTATGTGGTTGCCCTGACATACACACAGAGCTCACAGCAAAGACAGGGACACTTCCTAACTCTTGGAATTTGAGGAAATCTGTGTCCAATCACTAGCCGAACACTACATTAACTAAACAAAGATGTCAGTGGTCACACATGAGAAAGCACACAGACTTTACAGAATTAATTCAGGAAAGAGATTTAAACACACACACACACACACACGCACCCATGTCAACAACAACAAACAGCAACAATAATAAATACACAGAAGAGGAGATTCTCTTTTCAAGAGTTGCCACATTATATCATTTAAAACGTCCAGTTTTCAACAACAAAAAATATGAGATATACAAAGACACAAGAAAGTGTGACCCATACAGAGGGAAAAGAAAACAATCAATGGAAATGGTTCTTGAGAAAGTCCATATGTTGGACTTACTAATCACGTTAAATATTTTATTTGAAATGCATTAAAAAACTAGAGGTCAAAAAAAAGCACAATCTATCAAAGAAGAAAAATGTCGATACATTGGCCTTTGTTACAATTAAAACCTCCTCTGTAAAATACATTTTTGAGAAAAAGAAAAGACACATCACAGACTGAGGAAAATATTTGTAAACTACATATCTGCTAAAGGACTGGTGTTCAAGATACAAAGTGATTCTTAAAACCCGACAGCAAGAACACCCAATTAAAAATGGGCAAAAGATATGAACAGACACCTCACCAGAGAAAACACACAGATAGCAAATAAGCATAGAAAAACATCATATGTCACAACACCGAGATAGCATTGCACAGCTAATATCACACTTACGGCAAAAAGCTAATACGCTCCTGGTAAGATTACAAACAGGACAAGGATGCCTGTTCTCACCGCTACTCAATATTGGGCAGAGTCTCTAGCCAGGGCAGTTAGGCAAGGAAAAGAAGTAGAAGGCATTCGGATTGTAACAAAAGAAGCAAGCCTACCGCGGAGATGACACAATTTTGTTTGTAGAACATCCTAAAGAATCAAGAAAAAATATGCTAGAGCTAATAAATACATTCAGCAGGCTGAAGTTACAAATCAATATACAAAAATCAAATGTCCTTCAATACACTAGCAACAAATAATTCAAAAATAAAAACAGAAAGCAGTTCCATCTAGAATAGCATCACAAAGAATAAAATACTTTATAATGAATTTTTTAAAAGTGTATTACTTACACTCTAAAAACTATAAAACATCATTGAAAGAAATTAAAGACCTACATAAATGGGAAGCTATCTCACGTTCATGGATCTGAAGATTTATTATTATTAAGATGGTAATACTCCTCAAATTGATCTACAGATTCAAGCCCTATCAGAATTCCAGCTGCCTTTCTTACAAAAAGTGACAGGGTGATAATAAAATTCACATGGAAATTCAAGGGACTCAGAGTAGCCAAAACAATCTTGAAATAAATACAAGGATAAATTTGGAGGACTTCCTGTTCCGTATTTCAAAACTTACTGCAAACTTACAGTTAAACAAGACTGTGCCACTGGCATAAGAATAAACATATAAATCAATAAGGTAGAATTGGGAATCCAGAAGTAAACCTTTATATTTATGGTACATTGATTTTTGATAAAGGTGCCAAGACAGTCCAATGAGGAAAAATTCAACAAAAGTTTCTAGGTTAACATGCAAGTGCGTAAGTTGGATCCCTACCTCACACCATGTACAAAAATGAACTCAAAATAGGTTTAAAAAAAAACAAAATGTAAGAGCTAAAACTACAAAAATCTTAGAGAAAACATAGGTGTAAATCTTCACGACCTTACATTAGACAAACGGTTCCTTAGATATGATACCAAAAGCACGAACAACAGAAGGGGAAAAAAAGATAAATTGGACTCCAACTGGACTTCTTTTTTTAACTGAGTTGTACACTTTACAAGAATTAATTATATGGTACGTAGATTGTTTCCCAATTAATTAAAAAAGAAAAAAATTATACTGTTGACCCCAAGAAGCCAAACTTGAGACTTCCATTTGTATAAATCTCAAAAGGCAAAACTAAACTATAGTGCCCAGGATATATACTTAGTTGGTAAGACTACTACCAAAACACTTGTGTTTCAGAGGGCATCATCAACAAAATGAAAAGACAACCCACTGAATCGGAGAAAAGTATTTGCAAACCATATATCTGATAGGGGACTATGACCCAAAATATACAAATAACTCTTACAATTCAACAATAAAAAGACAAACAACCCAATAAGAAATGGACAAAGAATTCAAATAGACATTTCTCCAAAGACGACATACAAATGGCCAACAAGTACACGAAGAGACGCTCAACCTCATTAGCCATCAGAGAAAGGCGAATCAACTACAACCGTGAGTGACCGCTTCACACCCACCAGAATGGTTATGATCGAAATGATAGACAATAATAGGTGTGAGCAAGGATGTGAAGAAGTTGGAACTATCACACCTCACTACCCAAAATGGGGTATAAAACGGTGCAGTTCCTTGGAGAAACAGTTTGGCAGTTCTTCAAACGGTTAAGCATAGGGTTACCATACGGTCCGGCCATAGACGCGTTGGTTTACATCTAAGAGAAACGTGAACACATGTGCATCCGAACACTTACATGCAAACGTTCACAGCAGGAAAATTTTCAACAGCCAAAAAGTGGACACAGCCCAACCGTCCCTTGCCTCATGAAGGGATGAGTAAAATGTGACTCACCTTGACACTGAAATGTTAGTTCGTCGTAAAAAGAAATGAAGTTCTAACACATGCTTACTACATGGATGACCTTGAAAACAGTATGTTTCATGAAAGAAACCAGACATGAAAGCTACGTGTCGTATGATCCCACTTACAGGAAATAGCCAGAAGAGACAAATTCGTAGGGACAGAAAGTCAATCAGTAACTGCCAGGGGTCAGAGGAAGGAAGGAATGGGGAGTGACCGCCAATGGGACAGGGCTTCCTTTTGGAGACATAAAAATGTTCTGGAATTAGACAGTGGGGATGGTGCACAATTCTGGGCGGATACTAAAAACCACTCAATCGTACACTTTAAATGGGTTAGTTTTGTGGCATGGGTATTATTTTTCAATTTTTTCAAAAAAGGAAAAAAACAACAACAACCATGTTGAGCCAAAGGAGGCAAACACAAGAATTCCACTTGTATAAATTTCAGAAGACCAACCTTCACTACGCGTCTCAGGACTGCATGCTTAGGCTATAACAAAGATTTTAAGTGATTATTATAATATCTAGGATAATGATTACTTTGGGGGGTTTGGGTTTGAAGGGAACCCACAAAGAGAGCTAAGGGTTGTGGGTAATGCTTTATTTTGGGGGGTGGGTGGTGGTGATCTGGCTGTTCGCTTTATGATGGTTTCATAAGTTGCACATTACGCAGCGTGCACGTTCCTATTATACGCTATATATGTAATAAGTGTTCTTTTACTTTACTAGGAAAAAAACCCATGAGTTAGATGCACTACAATTTACTTAATCATCCCCATATTGACATTTTGATTGCTTCCAATTTTTCATTATTCGTAGCAACATTGCAATTAACATTTTTGTGCAAAAATCTCTTTCCATGTTTTTATTAACTCAGAATAGATTTACATGGGGGGGCTCAGCGTCGAGGGATTCCAATATTTTGTCATTCGTACGCATATTTGAGCCATCAAATACAGTTTGTTTTGTTACATGTGGTTTATTTCAACCCAATGTTCCAATTTTCCAGGCCCTTTCTGGGTTCTAATTCTGTCTCTGGATGTGTTAGCTATCCCCGAGCCCTCTGAGACTTCTTCCTCTCAGTCAGGCTCACCGGTCTCTCGCTGCAAGCCTGGATTTGTTCAGTGAGCCTTGTTCTGCTTCCTCGCGGATACCCCATCAATGTCCGGCACCGTGTTGAGAGCCCTCATGATAAGGAAGGAGTTGCTGGGCTGGAGATTTGTAGCCTGTGACTGCCAGGCTCTTCTCGGCATCACCCTCCTGATGCAACGCGTCCCCACTGGCAAGTAGGTGTTCGTGACTCTCGCGCAAACGTAAATGAACTCGTGCCAAATATTGTATTCAACTCCATTAAAGGGGGATCAGTAGGATGGTCACAGGGGTTCAGGGGACACCCGAACGTGTCATTTGCATCGTGTGAAGCCGTGTTTAACATAAAGCTATTCCACCCTGATGGTAGATTTCGCTCTCCTGTGTGCGCTGTGAAATAAGTCCGAAATCCGACTCGCGGCAGCACCAAGCCCGTGGGGCGTCACAGGTGTAATAATCAGCACTGTCATTTGTTCAGTCCTCAGCAAATACCACGAGCAAAGCCAGTAAAGGCCACTTTCAACTCACCAGTTTCACTCCAGTGAGAGATGGAGGTTCCTGGTTGCCGAAAGTCTCGTGTCCATGAAAGGCTTTATATTTAAATGCGCCCTGAGATGCTATTTTTACCGGAATATTTTTTCCTTATTTGAATAAGAGGGACAAGGTCGCAGGGGACAAGGAGAGATGACAGAGACAAAAAGCCAGATTTGCAAACTTCTCTCCAGCGATAGATAAATAACATTTCACAGTTTACTAATGGATGCTGTTTACCGACCACTTACTACACGGCGATCACGTGCCACAAGTCTCACAGATACTTGTTCGAGTAAGAACTCTGACATGAGCTCTACCTTTTTGGCAAATTTCTAAGTACGTAAAACAGTATCAGTAACTACGAGCGCTGTGCCCTACAGTAAACCTCTAAAATTTGTTCATCTTAACGTAACCGAAAATCTCTACTCTTTGACTAATACTCCCTTGGCCCCTGGCATCCACCATTTTACTCTCAGCATCTGCGAGCTTGACCATTTTGGATTTCTCACGTAAGTGCGATCGAGCAGTATTTTCGTCCTCCTGTGTCTGGCTTCTTTCACTCAGCTTAACACCCTCAAGGGCAATCCGGGTTGTCACACGTGGCAAGATTTCCTTCTTTTTTAAGTATTCCATTGTATGTACGCATGTACCACATTTTCTTTACCCAATGGTGCGTCCGTGGACATTTAGGTTGTTTCCACATCTTGGCTATCGTGAATAATGCTGAAGTCAACATGGGAGTGTGGATATGTCTTTGAGATCCTGATTTCAACCCTTTGGATGTACACCCAGAAGGAGGACTGTTGGAACACATAGTAGGCCTAAGTTTTTGAGGAACCTCCATACTGTTTTCCATAATGGCCGCACCAATTTATACTCGTCTCAGCCGTGCACGAGGGTTCCCTTTTCTCCACGTCTTTGCCAGTGCTTGCTATCTTTCGGATTTTGGTTAATAGTCATCCTAGAAGATATGAGGTGATACTTCCTAATGGTGGTTTTTTGATTTCCATTTCTCTGATGATTAGCGATGTGGGGCACCTTTTCACATAACTGTTGGTCATTTGTATGTCTCCTTTGGACATATGTCTATCTCATTTCTTTGCCCATTTCTAATTGGGTTATTTTATGTTATTTTAAGTGAATTGAATTTTATTTTATGTTTGCTATTGAGTTGTAGGAGTTCCCCCATATATTTCGGATATTGACTCTTTATCAGAGTTTTGCTCTGGTTTATTTTTGTATGGTTTGCCAATATTTTCTCTTATCCTGTGGGTTGTCTTTTCATGCTGTTGGTTTCTATTTTTGATTGTGCAGAACCTTCTTTCGTTTGATGTAGTCCCACTTGCCTATTTCTGCGTTTATTGTATGTGCTTTTGATGTCATATGCAAGAAACCATTGCCAAAGCCAACGTCAAGAAGCTTTTCCCCTGTGTTTTCTTCTAGGAGTTTTGCTGTTTTAGATCTTGTGTTTGAGTCTCTAATCCATTTGCAGCTAATTTTTGTGTATGATGTAAGATAAGGGCCCAGTTTCATTCTTTTGCACATGGCTGGCCGGTTTTCCCAACACCATGTATTGAGGAGGTTGTCTTTTCTGCATTGGGTTATCCTTGGCACCCTTGAATATCGGATGCACGCTTGTCAACACACATTTGCATATTTAATTTTAGAACCTGAAACAAGCCTTGGAGAAAACAGGCTAATAGAATACAGAGGTACCCAGAGTGAGCTGGGGCAGGGCTATTTCGGCCAGATGGCCAAAGGTGTCTCCAAGGCAGCCTCACGAGGAGGCCTGGGGAAGAACTTTCTGAGCAAGCCTTTGAGCTTGAGTGGAGTTTGGCATGTTTGAGAGGCTCAGAAAGAAGACCAGGGGTCATATTGGATGAGGACAAAGATGGGAAGCAAGGAAGAGGCCGTTTCAGGGTTTAAGTAGGAGAATAACGTCTCTGATTCATTTTTCAAAGATCGCTCTGGAGGGATCGGAGAGGAATGTTGAAGCCACATAGAACCTCTGTTCTCTCTTAACCCCTTTCCCATAATGGAAGAGAGAGCAGAAGATGATATCAAAAATTCACCATACCAGCCAATCAAGTGTCCCAAGACACTTGACTTGCCCAGACTTGTCCCGGACTTGCCTCTGGTCATGGTCTTTTTGTGATTTAAGTGGGAGTGTTTGAGTGGTAGAGTTAATTCACTGAGCCCAGATCACATGTGAATGCATTAGTAGCTGGGCATCCCACATCGGCCAGATTCCCTCACACCAGCAGGAGAACAGAGGAGGCACCGTCTAGGTTATGGAGACTCGAGGACGTCAGAGCGCCATTTTAGGGGAGTCGGGTACCCTTGGTTTTGCCACTCTCTCTGGGTTATCTCACTAAACCCGGGTGCCTTTTTCTCTAAATATGCATAAGGCTAAGAAACTAATCAAGCAAAAGCCACGTTAGCAAAATGTCCTGTCACAATGGCCACATTTAGCCAGTTACAGGAGCACAGGGACAGCTGAGTAGTTGATATCCAAACAAAGACCAAACAACAAAGACCAAATTTTCAACCCATTTCGGAGACACAGTCAGACTTACAGGATTGTGAATGTTACGTTAGGAAGTTTTCCCAAAGGCTGTCACATTCAGTGACTCCGATCATCACTGTACCCATTTGCCAATTTTATTTAATTCTACTTTATTGAAGTCCTTTATGGAAGACGTTGCTCGCGTGAGTGTTGTGTCCCTTGCGGTGGTTGTGTGGTTTTTGGAAGAGAAGCAGTCTTACGGAGAGGTGGTCGCTGCGGGGCAATTTAATCAGCAATCTCATAAATTACACATGTCTTCTGTCTGATTTGCATAGAGGGAAAAGTCTTAGGGCAGAAAAAGTGTCTTCCATAGTTTAATTTGATTTCCAGGCCTAATTACATTTGCTTAAACTCAACACACTTGTGATTTTCCAAGGAGGACGATGTTTCGTGATACTATTTCAGCTTTTTGAAATGTCTAAAGTTGGTTCTCTTTCCTGAAAATTAAGCCCCCCCTGCAGTCTAAAGACACAAGCGTCCACGAGACCTTCTGTTGATTGCACATTAAAGAGACGATTGAATGTAAAGCTGATACATTCACGAAAGCCTCTGCAAAAAAACTGATCGTGTAAAAGGTAGCTAGAAGAATTATCAGAGAGCAAAGGGGTACAAAGGTGCCCTATGTCGATTCTTCCAGATGTGCGAGCTCACCCAGCTCCCTAAACGCACCAGCTGTACCAAAACAGGTTCTCAAATCCTGTCTGTTTTTTTTGTAACGCTTTACACAATTTTCTAGACCAAACTTAAGTCCTTTTTTTGGACAAGTCTGAAATATCACAGTATCTCTCTCCCTCTCTCTCCCTCTCTCTCGTCTGCCATCTACTGATCTCTTCAACACCCAGCTGTCACTTTTATTATATAAAATACCAAATTGAAATATTCACAATTATCTCTTCAAACTCAAACCCTCTTCAAACCCTTAGACTGATAGGAACTTAAAAATAACAATAACAATAATCATATATTAATAGTGGCTAATTTTTACTGATCACTTGTGTTCCAGACACTTTTCTAGATGTGTCGCCTGGATGCAACTTTCTAGCTCTCACAGTAACCCCACGGGGTGGGTGAGACGGTGACCTATTTGCCAGACATGGGGACAGCGGGCAGAGGTTGAACTAGAGGACGCAGGCCAGCACTGTGTGGGAGTTTCAGGCACTGGAATTCTGGGCGAAAGCTGGGGAGTGAGACCGAAGGAGGGAGCCTGGGTGCTTAGGGCCACACGTTGTCACCCAAGTACTTAGTGTGGGCGGTTGTTGAAGGAGAAGCCAGTGGTTAGTGCTAGAGAAGCTTTCAGAGTCTTTATTATAAAACTTTTTTTAACATTTATTTATTTTTGAGAGACAGAGAGAGACAGAGCATGAGCAGGGGAGGGGCGGAGAGAGAGGGAGACACAGAATCCGAAACCGGCCTCACGACGGAGCGGACACTGAGCCTCGCAAAGGGAAGGAATGGAAGAAATCCACGCCTGCGAGCATGTTTTCCAGGCCGAGAATGTGCTGCGCCCTCACCGTTTCTCCAAAAGACAGACTTGTGGATTCACTGTCGTGGAAACGGACGTCTAATTTCAAAACTTGTAACAAGAAAATGCTAATAGTACTACAAGAGTTGTGTGCAAAGCCATAACAGGGTGACCGTATTGGGATCTTACATAGTATAGGACATAATGGGGTTTCATACCTATGTTGTGCATGTTGCTGACAACCCAATTCCGGCATCTACCAGCTGTTAATTTTTGTTTTTGAATTTTTTCCAGTTTTTATTCTAAAATTCCAGTTCGTTCACATACGGTCTTCTATGAGTTTCAGGTGTGCAATCCAGCGATTCAACACTCCCCTGCGACATCCCAGATTTAAACTAAAGATGATAGCTCTGACTTGTGATCGGCTGCAATGCTACGTGTCCAGACCACTTAAACTTTTAAAAACGGTTTTATACACACGCATTTATTGGCTGACTGTCTCACGGCCAGAGCCGTTCGTTGTAAAAAACGAGGAACCGAATGTATCCCTGGCGGAGTGAGTAAAAAAGAGGATGTAATCGTTGCTAGGTTATTCTGCGGTTTTAAACGTGGGCTGTTGGGGCGCCTGGGTGGCGCAGTCGGTTAAGCGTCCGACTTCAGCCAGGTCACGATCTCGCGGTCCGGGAGTTCGAGCCCCGCGTCAGGCTCTGGGCTGATGGCTCGGAGCCTGGAGCCTGTTTCCGATTCTGTGTCTCCCTCTCTCTCTGCCCCTCCCCCGTTCATGCTCTGTCTCTCTCTGTCCCAAAACAATAAATAAACGTTGAAAAAAAATAAAAAAATAAAATAAAATAAATAAGCGTGGGCTGTTTAGTACCTCCATTTTTATCTACCTAAAACGGGTCATCTCTTTTCATGAGTGTCTGTGAGGACCGACCCCCAAGTTTGGAGGGTCTGTAAGGATCTGAGTCAATGTTGCCATCTGAGCTTTCTAGCATGGAGGTGAAGAGACAAGCCCGTTTGTTCCTTACCTGAACTCGCAGCCGAGAGACCGAGAGGGCCCTGGAGGAATGCATATTACCTTTCGTGCCAGGGAGCCACAGCTCTTGCAAGGTGACAGGCTGTCCAACCTGACTCTTCTTTCTTTTCAACGTCTATTTTATTCTGAGAGACGCAGAGAGCGCGAGCTGGGGAGGGGCAGAGGGAGGGAGAGAGACGGAATCCCAAGCAGGCTCCACACTGTTGGCGCAGAGCCCAACGTGGGGCTTGATCTCATGAACTGTGAGATCATGACCTGAGCCAAATTCAAGAGTCGGACACGCAACCGACTGAGCCCCCCAGGCGCCCCTAACCTGACTTCTAAAGCACGCTAACATAGGTGAGCTCCAACGTGTCCAATCCCCTGCTGAGGAATGTGTGGCAACTGCGAGAAAACAGGACACGGGCTCACTTTTCCGCGACCAGAGTGAACGGTCCGAACTCGGAGCCCTGCCTCACGGGGAACCGAGGTCTTATTTTCTCGGTCTCCGTCGTGTTGGGAAGCAGGAAAGCCGGCACCAGGAACTGTCCTCCTGAGACCATTCTAGGAGGCAAGGGTAAGGAGAGGTCAAGGAACTCGGCCACTTTGGAGGCGCGGGTCACAGTTGGAAGGGAAAAGCAGAGCAGACAAGTGCGGATCAGCAAAGCGGAGTCTCTTTCTTGCTTCTCCCAGATTGGGCCCCGCCGGGAAGGTATAGGGTGACTCTACCTTTGAAGTCACATCTAAGGAAGTAAGGATTCAACAGCACCGTCGAAGTGCCCGCTGATGCCCTGAGAATGTGGGCATCAGAGACTACGATCCTTTAATGAGGTGACGTGTGGAAACCACGTGGGCTGTGGGACTGGGGCTCGCTCCGCGTCTTGGCTGGCTCGGCGGCCACCACGGGAACACCGCAGCCGGGCTGGGTTAACGGCCCACATTTGTTTTCTCCCGGTGCGGGGGGCTGGACGTCTCAGATCGAGGTGTCGGGATTTCCGATGGCCGCCTTCCCTCTGGGTCCTCACCTGCTCTGTGTGTCGTGCGTGCCCCATGGTCTTTCTGTAGGGACACGCCAGTTGGGTCAGGTTAGGATCCCGCTCACGGCCTCCTTGTGCTTTCATTGCCTTTGAATGCTTTACCTCCAAATACAGTCACGGTTTGAAGTACGGGGACCTAAGGCTTCAATTTGTGAACGGGGGGCACAAATCAGCCCACGACAGGAAGTTAGAGACGCCAAAATGAAGCGTGCTGGATGGAAATAAAAATCGCAACGCGATGGGCCTCTACTCATGATAAATTGCACCCGGCTGGCGGCGCTAAAGGCTCACAGCAAGCATGCGTGAGAGTTGTCCCAATTGCCCCCAACCTGTTTCTTTCTTTCCGTCACAATCTCATGGGCTAAATAATTAAAAAAATCATATCGCGATATATAGCGTTTTATTAGTATTCAATGCTGATGGGCTTGCGTAGTTTCATTTCTTTATATTTGATTCCTGGGTTTTTAAACCCCTAAGCCCTTGGCGCATTCTTCATTAGCATTCGATCATTGCTTTCGAGCTTAATTGCGCCACGGTGAGAAGGTGTGTCCTGTGTGGAAACGACGATTTCAAATGATCTGAAATACGTGGAGGCCCGCCTTGCGGCTTAGGGCTTATCCGAACGTTACAACGGTCCGTGTGTATTTGAGAAGAATCGTGTGCTTTAAGGGCCAGGTGTTAGTTTCATATATATGCTTTACATCTTTCTTATTAGCCATGTTGTCAAATCGTCCGGCGTGTCGGCGTGTGTGTTTGTGTGTTTCTCCTACAATTCCCGAGATGAGTGGTAAATACAAGAGCGAATTGGTCACCTTCTCCTTGTAATTAGTTTTATAAATTTTGATGCGATTTGCGGTGATTATGTCGAGCCCTGATGAAGTGATGCTTTCATCGTAAGTTAGTAATTTTACACGCTCGTTGATGATTTGTCTCAAAAATCATTTTGTTTGATACTAATCTAGAGACATCCGCTTTCTTTTGGTTGGTATTTGCCCGGAGTATCTTTTTCCAGCTTTTACTTCTGGGATTTCCATCATTGCTGTGTCCTCATACAATGCATCAGTCTCTCATAACCAGCAGATGGTTCCATTGGCGTCTTTTTAAATCTTAGAGCACAATTTGTGCCTTTTAACAGACGTTAAAGACCCTTTGCCTTTTTGCGTCATCAATTCACTGGATTGTATTCATCTTAAGTTATTTTGTGCTATTTTAATACTTTCAAAATATTCTCTTTTTTGGCTTCCTTTTGCCGAGTTGCACACACATACACACACACACGCACACCCCTGTTCTATCATCTTTTGTCTACGATTGGCAGATACGTACACTGTTTTTCTTCTTGCGAGAGTTCTACCAATCCTCGAGCTCACAGCATTTGGTTTGGAAATGTTTAGTTTACGAGTTACTCCGTGGCCGCACTTACTCTCCGGGAACCCCAAGGGCCCTGGGTGGAGGATCCTTTTCTCGAGAGAGTATCTGCATTTTCTCTGTGGTGTCAAGGGCGCTACCAAAATGCGGACTCCACTGCATTTTCCTAACTGGGGATTCGCGTAGCTCTGCAGCCGTTCGTTCACATCCCGGACTCAGATGGGTCCAGCCTTGCGTTACAGCTTTTCTCCTTGAAAACGTTCGGTTTTGCTTTGCTCTTTGGTTTCTTGACGGTCAGCTTGTTCTCCCCAGTCCGGGGCCGTGGGGAGACTGACGGGCTTCCTTGTCGATGCCCTACAACAGCAGGCACACATCTCCTCAACCCCCTGCTATGTGGGAACATCTCCGCTAAGGGTCGTGACTCGCTGCACTATCTCAGGTGCGGGCCCCCGCCTCTTGGTGCAACGACCTACGCTTTTACCCTCCCGCTGGCGATCGTGACTCATATCACTAGTTTTCTGAAACCCGCTGCTGCCTTCCTGGAGCCTCTGGTTTGTGCGTTTGCTCACTCTGGATTCGCCTCCCCCACCATCGTTGTAAGTTACCCTTTACCTTCTGGAAAGTTCAGCAAGGCACGTGAGGTCTGCTTGCTCTCATTTTTCCCCAAGTGGTTATTCTGCAGGGGCAGAAGGTCTCGGAACACCTAGACCACCACCGTGGTGGAAATAGAAGCTGAGGAGGTACGTTTGATCATGTTGAATATCAATTTGATCAGATATGTTCTCATCCTCTATTGAGAGACGCTCTCTCTCTCCCTTTTCACCCGCTAAGTAATGCTATTTATAGAAAATTGGCAATATGCAAGGCCCTGTGCTGTGTGGTTTATATGTTTTGTCTTACCTGGTCCTCAACACCACGCTGAGAGCAGGACTAGGATGTCACTCTCCGGCGATGCGAGATGCTTACAGACATTCCTTGGCCAAAACTTCTCTCTCCCGCAATAATTCACACAATTCAGTGACATATCACTTCAAACGGGCAACCCGTTATAGATGATATTGTTCAATTACTGTTTAACCACAGTACGTATTCTTTTTTTTTTTTAATGTTGATTTATTTTTGAGACAGAGGGAGACAGAGCGCGAGTGGGGGAGACACAGAATCCGAAACGGGCTCCAGGCTCTGAGCCATCAGCACAGAGCCCCACACGGGGCTCAAACCCACGAACCGTGAGATCATGACCTGAGCCGAAGTCAGATGCTTAACCGACTGAGCCACCCAGGTGCCCCAGTACTTAATCTTTTTAAGCCTCAGTGTTTTCATCTGTAAAGTGGGGGTGAAACCAGTATCTACCAGACCGGATTGTGAGAGATGAAATGGGAAAGAGGAGAAGTATGCAAGAATGTGGTATAGTTCCGGGAGCATCGTTAGGGCTCAAGTACCCATTCATTCATTCAACAAATATTTGATTGATTGCTTTTGATTCACCAGGCATCACGCTAAGGGCTGGAAATGTAGCATTGAACAGGTGCACACACAGTCCGCGCCTCCGAGACGCTTACGTTCTGAGAGAGGTGACCGCGAGGCCAGGTGACAAATCACACGGCACACCACTTCATTACAGTTTTGATCACTTCCACGAGGGAGAAGTACGGCGCGAGAGCACAGAGGGACCAGAGCTAATCTGGAAGCCTGAGAAAGCTTCCTTGAGGTCCTGAAATGATCTTTTTCCGGCTCATCTGGAAGTCGGTTAAAGATAATGCAATTTGCAAGTACAAGACTATAAATGTAGCGAAAATTCAAGGCGCCTCCCCACCCTGCTGGGTTGGTGACTGAGCGGAGGTCCCATGTGGTTGTGCAACTCTGGATAAGATAGCAGGGACACTTGAGACTCTGCCGACTTCATTCTGCCCTTTTTGAGCCGGGCTGTCCTCGTTCTCCTAGAAATCGTACACCGGTAATACAATCGTCCAGCAGCAGGACTCCTGTGTTTTGAGTTCTCTCTTCATCACTGTTCCAAAAATGGCCCAGTGCTTTCTCACCGCGGAGAATATATTCTTTTAGGCTATCCGTAATCCCCTCTTGTTACACCCCATCTTTGGCAAAGACATACTCAGTTATCTGGGTTGATACAATATTCTCTAGTAATGGCTCTGCTCCCACACTCCATTTTCGAATCAGATTTCAGAACCAGAAGAAAACAGAGAAATGGACCCGCCCATCGGTCACAATTCACCCACCCATTCGACCCACATCGAACCTTCTGCAACGGGTCACACGCTCTTCTGAAGGGTATACAGTGGGAGCCAGACTGAAAATGTTTCTGCCCTGACCATAAACTCGAGGGAGGGAGGGAGGGAGGCAGACAACAAGGATAAGAGGAGGTGATTTTTACTTTGGAAAGTGCTGGATGTAAGTGAGCAGGGAGATGAGAGAGAGTGGCTGGAAATCTTTGTAGGAAGAATGATCAGGGAGGTCTCCCCACTGGAGAGGGAAAAAAACTTTTCTGAGAACACACACCAAGTTTCATTGGGGGAAGGGGAAATTTACAGGGGCAGGTAGAAGAGAGGGGAGTCACACAGGGTAGGGGCGGGGGAGATTGTGGGTCCAAGGCAGACAAGGGGATGCAGAAGAGCCCCTGCACCCACCCCAACCCAGGGAGGGTAGGAGAGCACCTAGGGCCCAGGAAGACGGGTGGGAAAGGACAGTAATGGGGACGGAGTCCCTGGGCTGGGGAGCTCAGGGGCTTGTAAACATTGACCACTCTCGGAAGGGGCTGGGGGTGGGACAGGGCTCCCCCTACACTTCCTCACAGGGCCTCTCCAGGCTCAAGGGACCCCTAAGTTCAAAGTCTCCTTCGCGGGGGGGGGGGGGCCGGAGGGAAGGAAGAAACAGAGAAGAGTGTCACCCCCCTCCCCTGCATTGGCTGCGGCAGGGGTGGGGCGGTTACATTCAGTCACAACAGTACTCCCCGATACCTCTAATGCTGTCAAAAACTGGCCTGGGGAAGGGGGGGAGCTGAGACAGAGCCAGGAGGTGAGCCAGGAAACCCGCATCCGTGCCCCCAGGGGCGCACAGGGCTCCAGGGACAGCAGGTGCCTCCCTGTTGCAGAATGAAGCCACCAGTTGTAGGATTAAAGGTGCTGATGGTGCTGGAGGGCTGTTGAGATATGACCCGAGCTTCCCTAGGCAGCGACGTCCCTTGCAAGGCCCCATGGGTAGCGTGACGGGTGGCCGGGCCTCTGGTTTCTCCAGGCAGAATCTGTGTCTCTAAGATAAGCTGGTAACTGGTGAAGAAGTTAGGGTAGGTGACAATCGTAGGTTAGAACGGCCAATCTCCCTGGCATGCAAGGAGCATCTTGTCATTTATTCGTTTAGGGGACAAAGATACCTTGGAGGCCTCTGGTTGCAGAAGGACGCAAGCAGACGAATCATCTCTTAGGTTTCGTGTATTTAACAGTTTGACGGCTTCGGGTTTCAGTCTGGTCGTTTTCTGTCGCTTGGGAGCCCGAAGCAGGTCTCGGCGTCTTCAGACAGAGCGAACCACCAAGTCTAAGTTCACGTAGATCTTTTACTTTCCTGCTTCTCCAGCAGATATTTTTGTATATCTGACCACTTTGCAACAAGGACTTTAACAAGTAAATTCTGTGAGTAACCCATCTGTGAGCACTCGCCCAAATTCCTTCTAGAGAGAGCCAGGGGCATCGCCCTCTGTACCTGTAGGGCCTCTGCGAGAACACAAGGCTTGTGTGTCTGCTTGAGAGATTTCCACGGTCGCGGGTCTGTCATGACGCGGGGGCGTGGCGAGGGCATCCACACCTGTGTCCTGGAAGGGGTGTCACAGATGGTGACTTAGTGACCAACAGGGGCAGCTTCCCCCGGCCCGCCTGTCTCTCTTAAACAACACAAAGGCTCGGCAGAAATGGCATTTTTCTCAGTTCTCTGGTGCCATCTGGAGGTGGGATGTCAAATTCACATCCAATAATTTAATTCTGCAAAACCAGTCCAACTGTGTGGCCAGGAGAAAGGGGTATGCGGTTCATAAATTAAGACTCCTGTCTACACACAAAGACGGAGTGACGTCCGTGTTCTCCACGGCTGTTATACAGGAACGAGGTCGGGCCAGACAAGGGCAAGTGGCTTTGCTTGTGAACGCAAACTCCCGGAAGTCGCGGGGGCCACTGGTGATCGTGCCAACGCGGTTCTAGATATTTCAACCCACGGGTCCTCAATGAGTGGGGTGCTGGGTGGCAGAGCACCCAGTTAGTGTCCCCAGTTAGACTGGAAAGCACGAGAACAATGGCCGGGCCCTCGCAAGGAGAATTGTTCTCGTGCTTTCCAGTCTAACTGGGGACACTATCCAAGCACATGCATAATCCGGGTTTAGTATGGAGGATTGGGTCATGGTCATAGATGCGCCAAGAGAGCTTTCTGGACACGCACAGGAGGGACACTTCCAGACAGGCATAACCGGGTTTCTGGAGCGGTCTGGTCCGAACCCAACGCAGCGGGGGAGGGATCCTGTTCTTCTCTAGTCTTTGCTTTCAAACTGGTAAGTTGTGTCTCCCCTTTCCATCACTTAAAGACGGTTTGGGCAAGCCCCATAGCTTTTGCTCCCTGTCTGGCAGCCAAGTGACACGGGAGCGGGCACCCGGTCCCATTCATGGTAGACCTCGATCGGTTAGGGGATCTCATACGGCGCCCACCGCTCCCCAGAACTAGCCGGGCCTCCGAGCCACGCGTGAACAGGATGCCCCTCTCCTGAACCCTTCTCCCCTCTCCTCTCTGCTTCCTCCTCCTGGCAGGACAGAGGCATTAGAGAAAAGGTACGAAGATGTGCTTATTTCACTGGCTTTCCCGCACGTCCCGGCAGCAAATGTGCCCTGGGTAGGAGGCGGGCGACCTGGTGAAGCACAGGTGTGTGCCATAGGGGACCCTGTAGGCGGCTTCCCCATTCGCCCTGTGTTTCCTTGGGAGAGTGAGCTCGGCTCAACCCCCCAGGAAGCCCCCTCCCCAGCTCCTGCCTGCAGAGGGATCCCCTTGTCCTTGTGTTCTCTGGTGAGCCCACGGCTCCTCCCGCCGGACTGACAGCCCTCTCTTTGGGGAGGTGCCATCAGAGTGACTCACGCCTGACGCCCTTCCGTGAGATGCAGGAACCCACTCATCCTGCCGCACTCGATTCAGGGGACAGGGCGGAGGGTTCCGGCTGAAGCCCCTCTATGTGCCGTCTCTCTCCTCTCTTTTCCCTGCCTCGTGGCCACAGATGGTACAGAGAAACTAGTCCCTGCCTACGCAGATGTCTTAGCCACGGATTGAGTTTCCCACTGCCCCCGCCCCTGCATAGACATTGAAAATCCACATCTCTGAAAGAGGCTCTTAGAGCATTTCCCATATGGCCCAGAGCAGAAGAGAAAAACCCCCAGCCGGTGACTCCGCAGGGTCCCTTGTCTTCCTGGGTCCTGTTCCTACAGACACTGAGCAATGAGGTAGGCGTGTTCCTCCTTCTCTTAGCAGCTCCGAGGCAGCCCCTCCGCCCTCAAGGCCTCCTGACCTCTGAGTTCAGTCGCTAGAGATTAGTTTCGACACAGTGATTTAAAACCACAGTTGGACTCCGAACTAATTAAATACAAATCACGGGGGAAACATGGCACTCTCTAGCTGAGTGACGGCCGGGACACTCATCAGTGCCACTCTCTGAGCGCTGGAACGACATTTAAAACACAACAGTTAGCGGGGGCGCCCGGGTGGCTCCGTTGATTAAGCGTCCGACTTCAGCTCAGGTCATGATCTCGAGGTTGGTGAGTCTGAGCCCAGCACCGGGCTCTGCGCTGAGTGCTGGGCTCTCTCTGCCCCTCCCCTGCTTGCTGGCTCGCTCTCAATATAAATAAATAAAGCCAAGAAAATTAAAACATGCAATCATTAGGAGTGCAATGGAATGTGTAGGTCATGACTAATATTACATTTCAAATTTCTGAAACACACGGGAGTACGATTGGTTTATCACTGCTTATCATGCTAAGCAGTCATGTCAGTGGGACCCAGGAATAGAGTCGGGATTGCAGCAGCAGAAACACCACCAGCCGGGACTCGGAGACAGAGCAGGGCGGGGTGGAGGCAGGCTTCGAACACGCGTTACTCAAGACAAGGGGAAGAATGACCATGAGGACAGTTCGGAGATACCCCGGCCGCGGCCTCAGCTTTAACAAGCCAGCCAGCCTCTGACCAAAGCCCTAGGCATGGGGTGTCCTGGATCCATGGGGGGGGGGGGGTGCCACCCAGGGCCTCGGGTGCATCTTTGAGGGTTTCAATCTTTGGAATGGGACCATCCACGACTGTTCCAGCTTTGCATTTCAGAAGCATGAAACCCTCGATGACGTCACAGGTTAGCAGCAAGGGTTGGGAGGTGAAGGGGGGAGGAATTCGGCCTCAGGATGAGTCAGACCTCGAGTCTCACCTGGATCGGACGTAAATGATATTTAAATGAGCCTCTGGGCTTTAGACACGAGGGTACATGCTGGAGCTAAGACTTGGGGGCTACCGAAGGCAGAATGGATGTATTTTGCAGGTAAAAGTGACATAATTCGAGGGTTGGGGGGCCGGGGGGTGCACTGTTAGGAACTGAATGTTTATGCTCCCCCGGAAATTCGTATGTCGAACCCTAATCTCCAGTGCGACGGTATTTGGAGGTGGGGCCTTCAGAAGGTCATTGGGCTTAGCCGAGGTCATGAGGGTGGAGACCCATGGTGAGGCCCTTACGGCACCCCACGAGGACACAGCAGGAGAAGCCGGGAAGAGAAACTTCACCAGACGCCGCATCTGCGGGGGCCTTGATCGGGGACTCCCAGCCTCCTGCACTGTGACAAACACGTACCTCCCGTCCAGGGGGTCTTGTTATACAGCAGCCTGAGCACACTAAGATAACAGTGGGCATGTGGGGAGATGGGGGGGGTGCATATGTGCCTTTTTCTGGGGAGAAGCCATCCCATGCATACACGTCAAGGTGGTTGGAGAACCGGATGGGGGGGGGGGGGGGGGGGCCGGTGCACCAAACTTTTTTCAAATTTCAGCCAAAATTAATAATCATCTCTTCTGGGCCGGGCACGGATTCCTCCCGTGAAGTGTGTGTTTGCGTGTTTGGCGGCCCTTGTTTTTTTGTTTTCTTTTTTTTTTTTTTTTTTTTTCTGTATTTTTGAGAGGCAGGGAGGGAGGGAGACACAGAATCCAAAGCAGGCTCCAGGCTCCGAGCTGTCAGCACAGAGCCCGACGCGGGGCTTGAACCCACAAACCGTGAGCTCATGAGCTGAGTCAAAGTCGGACGCTCAACCGACTGAGCCACCCAGGTGCGCCCCGGTTTCGCAGTCTTGAACAAACATCCCCAGTGACTCCGATGCAAGTGACCCACTGACCTCACCTTGAGAAACACTCCCTTCCGTCATTTCTAAGATCTTTGATCCTAAGAATCTGATTCTGTAAATTTCAGTCCTGACTTTCCTGTAACTGGAAATACTTCGATCCAGGACGGCGACATGTCAGGGGTTTCCTGCCGGGTGGTTCCTCGCTCGGTCAGATGCTGGACTCGCCAATCTCTAAAACGCTTTCCGATTTTTAAAGTTTGTTCCTTCACGGTACGCAGCTGTGGGCACTGTTTACCTCGGACCACTGGTGTCCCTGGAGAGAGATGAGCTGACAGGTGGAGACACCACTGTCCTCCTCAGGAACAATCTGTCACTCCACAGTGACGGAACCGGGGGACAAGACAGCAAGAACTAGGAGAGAGATTTGTTTTTCAGGATAACGAGGAAGACAGAGGATTGTCCCTCAGACCCAGACGGCTCCAAGGTCAAAGCCAGGGAAATGGAACATGACACGTGATGGTCTGAAGGCGATTGGATGAAGCTGGTCCCCAAGAGATTCTGGGTTGGAGCCCATGACGTCATAGCAGTTTCTGAAAAACACAAGTCCAGCGAGGACGCCCTCGGGCCCTTACGAGGAGGCTGGAGCGAATAGAACCGCTCCCGTTAGTGCTAGAAAGTGTCCAACAAAGAATGTTATGTCACAAATAATGACAGGAGCTCTCCAACCAGAGTCACCCAAGAAAAACACAGTTTTGGCAAGTGTAACTTTGCTACTTGCTTTTATAAGAAGCCTGAACTAGAGCTAAACTGAGCCGGAAAGCATCCAAAATGAGCAGGAAAAAAACCAAAAAACAAGGATGGCCTGTACTTTCCCACAATGACGTCCTCAGAGTATCCCATCGAAAAAATATTTGTTGGAGTCCACATGCGTTCGAGGCAATGCACTTTGAAGTTAAATAAAAAATAAGAATACTAAAACTAAGGATACTCTGAAGAACACATAGTCCGTACTCCGACGTGACACTTCGTTTGTTAGCTGTATCTTTTAAATCAGATCATCTTTTCCACTTCGGTTTTAAAAAAAACTCTCCAAGTAATTCACGCACATGCTTGGAAAAGTCAAATAGTTGGGGCACCCGGGTGGCTCGGTCGGTTAGGCACCGACTTTTGATTTCGGCTCGGGTCACGGTCTCACGGCTCGCGAAATTGAGCCCTGCGTTCGGTTCTGTGTCGACAGTGTGGAGCCTGACTGGGATTCTAAATAAATAAACAAACAGACAAACTTAAAAAAGAAGCCAAATGGCGCTACCAGGTTTGCAATGGAAAGACGTCTACGATCCCTTGGGCTTCTCCCCCCCCCCCGGTCCCCCCCCCCCCCCCAGGAGAGCTGACGAGGTCCAGGAGAGAGCGACCCTCTTTCTGCGAGTGTGGAGATAGAATTGCAGGCCCTGAGCTGGTCTGGATTATGAGTCAGTTCAAGTGACCCTCCCTGAACACGTCACTAAAATCGGGGGGTGGGTGGTAACAGCAAGGGACTTGCACCAGGGAGGGCCCAGCCCCGGTCCTGGAGGAAAGTCCCACGTCTCTGCTGCTATCCCGTCATGGCAGTGGAGGAATAAATGCTGGGCAGATCCGTGACGGTGTCCACTAAGCCCCTGGTGACACCGTTCTCAAATCCCCTTTGTGTCCTCTCTGGAGCGAGCTGTGTGATCGTCACAGAATATCCAGATCCTAATCCCTGGAGCTGTGGATCGCAAGCCCCTCGCCCTTCTCTGGACAATGGATTTTGCTGGTACGATTACGTTAAGGATCTTGAGATGCGAAGATTCTCCCGGTTTTTCACGGGGGCGGAGCCCGATGGAACCACAAGGGTAAAGTGAGGCAGCGGGGGATTTGACACAGAAGAACAACGCAGTCTGTGGACCGGAGCCGGGTGCCGCCCTGCTGGCTCTGAAGGTCGAGGACGGGGACAGGAGTGGGCGAATGCGAGGAACGGGGCTCTGGAAGCCGGAAAGGGTAAGGAAGGGCCCTCCCCCGGGGGCCTCCAGGTGGCGTGTGGCCCCACCAGCACCTTCATGGGGCTTGGAGAACCGACCGTGGACTTCCGACCTTTGGAACCGTAAGAGAACAGACGTGGTCGTTTGTTACAGCAGCCACGGGAGACTGGCACGCACCCCCCCATTCCTTGATTGTTTTTAATGTTTATTTATTTTTGAGAGAGCGAGACAGAGCGTGAGCAGGGGAGGGGCAGAGAGAGAGGGAGGCACAGAATCGGAAACAGGCTCCAGGCTCCGAGCCGTCAGCACAGAGCCCGACGCGGGGCTCGAACCCACGGACCGCGAGATCACGACCTGAGCCGAAGTCGGACGCTTAACCGACTGCGCCACCCAGGCGCCCCTCCTTGATTTTTTTTTTTTTTAACCAGAACATACTCAGATCTCTGCTTCTTTCCCCACCCACTACCTTCCTGACACAGATTGTCCAAGCTCATTCTTTCAGGCTGCTTCCGCGGCAGGAGAGTCTAGGCCCCGGGCCCACGGGGAGGGGAGGCGGGCTTTGCCAGTGAGGATTCTCTTTGCACACCGAGGTGAGCCGCGGGCCCGGAGATCTCCGTGTACCTGAAACTTAATGCTTCTATCCTGCCCCCAAGAGCCAACAGCACGGAAAGTAAAAGCAAGTTGCCCGGATAAAGAAGGAAATACAAAATGAAGAAACATAATTGGCTGATGAACATAGAAGAGGTTGTATGTTTACCTACTAATAAACAAATGTGAATTTCAATCACACCGTGATCGCATTTTTCACCTAATTGTCCAAGATTGAGAGAGCTGCCTGGTGTTCGGGAGATAAACGTTCACTCTCGTGACGTCCTTCCCGAGGGGCGAATCGGGGCAGTCTGTTCCGAGGATAATTTGCAACTCCAGAGCGAGTCTCTACAATATGCCTCCGGCTGACTCAGCGATCTCCCCTTTAAGAGTTTATCCTAAATCATGAATGTCTGTAGCATCTGACTTTAGCTGTAAGGGTGTCCTCGGCAGGATGTTTAGAGTAGCAAAAAAGAAAAAAACAAAAAAACGAAACAGTCGAACGGCAGAGCTCATCTATGTGTGGAATAATTTACGCCGCGTCCTCACGGTACGCTGTTTAAGTCTTGTGCAAAAAACGACGGGACAACACCGTTTTCCTCACTGTCCCTCCCTTGGGTATGATTTATGTTAGTCTTAATATCGGGTATGATTTACGTTAGTCTTAATATCGGGTATGATTTACGTTAGTCTTAATATCGGGTATGATTTACGTTAGTCTTAATATCTCAGTTCCCCACTTTTTCTATTCTAAATCAATCATCCGGACGCAATTTAGTAAACTTTCCAAGTGTTGACTTCACTTTCTAGGAAAGGCTAAAACCAACTGCCTCAGCCCTTGGCCCCAGGACTGCCGCATTTTAACGCCACCCTGAGCCTCTTTTTCCTTTCTCCTGGGACCGGTGTCACTTGTCTGTTCTCTCACCAGGACCGTACGTCACAACGAACACGACTCGTCACTTGGTGGGACCACTCTGCTCGCAGTGAAGAGTCTGTTGGGAAAGTTGTCCAGATGGCAGGCGCGGGGCTGTGCCAGGTTCACGGCATCACGTGGGCGATCCAGTCCCCCGTCAACTGTGCACGTTTCACACCTGTGGCCTCGTGGAAGGTCTCACGGCTGACTGCCACCTTGTCAGGTGACCTTGACCGCAGCTCCTATTGGGTTTTGTCTGGATTTGCCTTGGGGGTATGTGCCCATCTCTCTGCTTCAACCTGTCCATCTCTCACGAGCGTGACAGCCACCTTTGCTCTCGGCCTGACGTAAGTGTTTTTCTCCTTATGAGTTAGTTAAGCCCATTCACATATTTATGGCACATTTCGTCTGAGTTCTGTCGTGTTATTTGATGGTACAGTTTCTGTTCAGTAATTTTAAAAGCCTCTAATATGGTGTGTGTGTGTGTGTGTGTGTGTGTGTGTGTGTGTACTTGTGTGCTCTTTCCTGATATCTGCGATGGCTTGTGCGTGAACTCTCCTGGTTATCAACGCGACGTCCTTTAATACTCCTACTTCTTGATTTCTTTGCACAGTATCACCATAAACAGCGATAAATTCACCAGTTTCTTTTTCCCTTGCCTGTCCTACAACCCCACTTTAACGTATAATATTATGTCTCTGGGTTGCTCTTGAACTTTTTTTTTTTTTTGGAAGTAATCTCTACGCCCCATATGGGGCTTGAACTCACAACCCTGAGGTCAAGAGCCACATGCCCTCCTGACTGAGCCGGCCGGGTGCCTGATTTTGAACAATTAAGTGATGTCATTACCTACCTGAGACTACAATTTGAATTTACGCCTTAGGTTAATCCCTTTCGCTCCAACTTTTACAGAACGGGTGACAAGTATACTTCTTTTCTTTTTTCTTTTAACATTTATTTATTTTTGAGAGACAGAGCATGAATGGGGGAGGGGCAGAGAGAGAGGGAGACACAGAATCTGAAACAGGCTCCAGGCTCTGAGCTATCAGCACAGAGCCCGACGTGGGGCTTGACCTCACGGACCGCGAGATCGTGACCTGAGCTGAAGTCGGCCGCTTAACCGACTGAGCCACCCAGGCGCCCCTCTTCCATAGTTTTTTAATGTTTATTTATTTACTTTGAGAGAGAGACAAAGAGAGAGAGAGAGTCCAGGAGTGGCGGAGGGACAAGCTCTTCTATTTATTTATCGACGGCTTACTATCGCTCTCATCTCTGCGGCGTGCGGACACGGCTGCATCCTGTGTCCAAGGGTCCCCCGGGTGCCGCCTTGAAACCCGTTCCCTCTGCTTATCTAGAGCAACTCAGTGCCGGGCTGTGTCCCGCCACCACCCCGCTCCCTGCAGCCCCCGCAGCTTGCACAGACGGTGCGTGCTGTTCGTCCTTCAGGGGACCCCGCGGACTCCCGGGAGGGACGTCGCGCCGCGGTCTGCGGTCACGGGGCTGCCTCACCAATCCCTCCAGTCCTTCTCTTCTTCTGTGTGTGTGTGCGGCTTCCGCACGGCCTCACCTGCTCCCTAGATTCAGTGACGGCGGACGCGGTAAACCCTGCCTTGTTTTCCTTTTCGTGGGGTTATCTCCACGGAGAGACTTCACAGCACAGGAGTGAAATTTCTAGGGGAGGGGGAGGAGTCTGGTTGGAAAAAAACAAAGTTGTTCGTTTGTGCAAAACAGCATTTCACATAGTGCATTCCAGAGACGACTACTTTATAGGGCAGGGGGTCGCTCCAAGTAATTGGTCGGACAAGTTCGGAAGACAGGGGGCTAAACTCACGTAGAGAGACTTCTCTCCTATAGATCGGGCTCAGATCGTTTTGCGGGCTAATGGATTTGCCACTCCCGGGTAGGTGCTGCAAGACTTCCCCTCGCACACCGACGGCCGTTAATAAACCACTACGTACAATCTGGGAAGCCCTGACCGAAGACGTTCCCCTCAGACCTCACTTGACTTGTTAGCCTTCGACACTGTTGCTGGGGTATCTGCTGAGAGGGGGGTCCCAGCCTGAGAGCAGCCCCCTCCACCAGGCTCACAGCCTAACCTCGGAGGAGTCCAGCAGGCGGGCACAGGATCCGATCCGGGGGGGTCGGGCGGCAGGGACAAGAGTCTTCTCTGGGAACAGCAAGTCCTGTGTTGGGGTAAACAGACCCAAGGAAGGGAGCGATGGCACGGAGGCAGGCCCGGGCGGCCTCCGGGGAGATGTGATGTTAACGCTGCGTGGACAGGGCCGCGTTGGGATCTGAGGTCGAGATCAAGGAGCCACGAGCAGATTTCATGAGGTGCCTGAGCGTCCTAGGTCCTCGTATTCCTGTCTCCAGCCGCTGCTCCCACCAGCGAGCATCGAGACCTGACTGTCCACAGAGAGGAAAAGGCAGAAAGACCCTGAGTCTTTCGTTTCGGAGGCTCCCAAGCCCTAAGATGTCTAGCTTTCGATGCTAGAAATGTCCTTAATGTGGCTTAAAGCTTCACTTCACATGTGGGGGCAGAAAACGTCCACATAAAAGACACAGGTGCTGATATAAGAGATAGTTTGTTTGGAAAGAGAGATGGCGGGAGGTGACAGACAGCAGACCTGAGCTGGGGGGGGGGGTGAGGTCACCCCGAACGGTGACGAGGTGTCGATGGGCGCGGCCGGGCGGAGGGACAGGGCTGAGCGGCACTGGGACTTCTCCCGCGATCCCCGTGCCACGACACCCAGGAGCCCCTAAAAGAGAACAGTCTCCAACCGCCTTGCTCGCTTCTCCCGGAAGTAAAGTAGAAATCGTCCAAACCACGCCCCCGCCACGATTGAGCTTGGGTCCTCGGCACATGGGGAGGCCGTTCCCCCGGACAGTCCAGGGAGTCCTGTGACTGCCGCCTCTCCGCAGCCGTCACCTGGGGATCTGCCCCCTCCTGACCTTTGTGGCGAGCCGAACTCGGGGGTGGCCCCCCAGAGTCCCGCCTGCTGGTGCACACGCCTGGATGACCCTGGCCCTGAGTGTGGACAGACCCTGTGGGCCTGTGGTGTTACAGGGCAACGAGGCCCAGGTGGCCACAGCCCGGATCGCATCACACCGTGTAAGCCCCCATCCCAGCAGACGCGAGGGAGAGAGTGGCCCGCTGACCTCGCAGAAACTGCCTGGGGAGGGGGCCACCCGGCGGGGGACTGCCCAGGTGGCCGCCGGGAGCTGAGCCCCTCCGTCCTCCGACTGCCAGGAACAGGATTCTGCCAGAAACCGCGAGAGCCGGAAAAGCGACCCCCCAAGAAAAGAAATAATTAAATAGACGCATAAATATAAAGGGCCCCAAGGTCCCCAGGGGAGACCACCGCCAGCTGGCACCGGGGCTGGCACCCACTGGGTTTGCGGTCATTTGTCGCACAGCGGTAGGAAGCTAATGCGCCTGTGATTGCCGGCTTCGCCCACGTCCACAAGAGCCACCCTCCCACCACCCAAACTCCCGGTCCCTTAGGACCGTCATAACCCCAGTGACTTCATAAAATCTCTGCTCCACGAGAGCCACCGCTATGATGATTACACCCGGGGCCCCCTCACATCCTGGACCTAAGCCCCTCTGCGCACTTTTCTTCAGCCTCCCGCCCCCCGTCCCTGCAGCCACTGTGACCTTCCAACCCCCCTTTCTAGTCCCTCTCACTCGTTGCTTCAATGCTTCAGGTGACCCCAGGACAAAATCCAAGCTCCGGGCGGTAACTTCCTCTGTAATCTAAGATCTGCACCTTCTCAAATCCTTTTAATGATCAGCCACCTCCTCCTCTGCCCTCCCCGCTCTTCCCTGCTCCTTCCCCAAGGCAACTTCTGCACCTGCTTCAGGTGTCAGCTCAGAGACCGTCCGCTCTAGAGCGCCCGCCTGACCCCTGGCTCTCCCCCGTGATCCCACGGCACAGGTGTCTGCAGAAGCGTCTCGAACGTGCACGTACCTGTCCGCCTGCCCGCCCCGCTCCACGGTGACCTCCTCCCAGGTAGGCACGGTGCCTTGTCCACCAACAAACCTTCACTCCCCAACACGCGGGGGCCCTCTCTCCAGTAAAGGAACAAAGGAATACCTTTGCGCAGTTCATTGTCAAGTTGAAACCCACTCCGAATGGCCGCGAAGGAAACAGACCTGGTGTGAAGCGAAGAAGGGGGGGGTCTACGGGGACTCAGGGTCACGGGGAGAGGAAGAGTTCATTGCAGAACTGAATCCAGCCACAAGGGGGAGACTTTACCCTAGTCCTGGAATTTCTGGACTCCGCCTTTCAGAATGAAATACCTCCAATCATTTCTACCAGCCTCTGGCCCTGTCTGTAAGGCCGTTGACCTGCGTCCCAGAGAGGTCACGGAATCCGTGGTCAGCGGACGGGACGGAGAGATTCTTCGGCTGAGCTGGAGGAAACGAACAGCTGGAAGGTGAAGCGTTCGTGAGGGGGGCCCCGCAGCAGAGGACCGGGCAGACCTAGCCTTCCTCGGGAGCTCAGACAGCATCTGCAGGAACCCCGACTCGGACAACGCCGGCCATTCAGTCTCCCACGTCCTCGGGACGTACCCTGGGAGGGACGGGGGGTGGGCTGAATGGGAGCACCAGCATGTGGGGAGGGCGTGGGGGGCACGCCTTTCCCTTCTGGCCTTGAAGGCAGGGTCTCCAAGACCCTGAGAACAAGGGTCTTGGAGAACAAGGCTCCAGACCCTGAGCCAAGAAAGAACTCTTGAAGACATCTTTGGTGCAAAAAGGTGTTTTATTAAAGCACGGGGACAGGACCGGTGGGCAGAAAGAGAGGCACTGGGCTTGAGGGGGGTGACCGTTTTATGGAGGGGGGGGGGGGGAGAAAGTCAAGAGGGAGTCTCCAAAGAGACTTTGACCTACTAAAGACTTACAGGAGGCCTCGCTATCGTCTGGCGAAACATGGACATCGAGGCAGTAGGGAGTTCCTGGACTTTGGCCTATTGATGGGATTGCCTTTTTCTGGTAGCCTGGTGGAGACTCTTGTCAGTTTGGCTCTGTGTTTTTAGTCCTTTCCCGTCTGGGGGCAGCCAGGAGTGTCCAAGGAATATCACACATGTCCCACCTGGCGGGGTGGGGGGTGCTGTCAGCCCGCACTCTGCCCTCAGCTAGCCCCACGCTCGCTCCCTCATCACACACACGCGTGTGCACACACACGCACGCTCACACGCGCTCGGGGATCACATCATTTCATCGCTGGTAGGCCGGACTCCTCTCTACTTAGGTACCTTCTTCACCTACGAGGCCAGACAATGCGACATCAGTCATTCGACACGGATCCAGAGGGCAAAAGTTACGGATGGTCAACTGCTCAATTCAAACGCTCGGCGGCGTCGAGATGGACAACGGGTCTCGGTGTAAGATAGAACGCGTTCGTGTTTCCCGCCTTGAGATACCAGGAGCTGGGGGAGAGCCAGAGAAGGACAGGGCGAACAAGAAAGTATAGGAAAAGACCTCCAGCCCAGAGGGAACGGGCATCATGAGTCAGCATGATCTCAGAGGTCAGTTGTCCTTCTTTTCCAGTTTGTCTTTCTTTTCTTTCAAGGGAAGAATCGGAGGTCAGCCACCCCCGCCCTTCAGTTGTCCGAGCAGGACAACATCCGTCTGTGCTCTGAGAACTTGCTCCCTCCCACCCGCACCATGTGGAGAGCCCCCATCCTATGAGCCAGAACACCTTTCAGCTGTTCCAGACGCACAGGAGGGAGCCTGGGACTCCTATGGGCCAGCAGAGTCGTGAAGAAAAGTCAGCTGGCTACAACTTTGGGCCATCACACCGCCAACTCGGGTTCAGTACTTCACTAGAAGGTCTCACGGAACTCGAGAAAACAACATGCTTACCACTGCAGGCTTATTGCATCAAAAGGATACAAGTCAGAACCAGTCAAGGGTGAGAGAGAGACACAGAGAGCGAGGTCCTAGAGGGTCCCAGCACACAGCCTCGGCTGTCCTCTCTCCCTGGAGTCAGGATGTGTGACATTATGTAGAATATCACCAACCAGGAAAGCTCACCCCAGCTTTGGTGTCCAGAGGGTATATTGAAGTTTTATCACGGAGGCATGAATGGTTGAATCGTTAGCCATGTGATCGAGCCCCACCTCCAGCCCCCACGCCCTGTCTCTTCCCTGGAGATTGGGCTGATATGTCCTGGCTCGAAGCCCCAACACTGTAATGCTGGGGCTGGTTTTTGTGGCCTGGAGGACCCCCATCTGAGCTATTCTTAGAAAAAAATGTCAAATGTGGGCCCAGGGGCTCACCATGAGTAACAAAGACACTCCTCGCATACAGAACATTCCAAGCTTTTCCACGATACCTCCCAGGACCTGGGGACAAAGGGGAGCCCTCTTTCTTATTACCCACCAATTAAAATAACAAGGAGAGTGACAACAGTTGGTTGTCGGAGGAGTGAAGTTCCACCTTGCAGGAGAGTGAAGGCTGATAGAGTGGAGGAGGGTGTGGCCATCACAGGGCCCAGGAATGGGGCCGGGGAACAGGTGCTTCGTGCATAACAAACCCTCAAGGTGTGAAAGAACAATGCAGAAAATGCTGCTTTCTGGCTTAAGGAACTGGAATCCTCGGGCTTTGCAAAAGCTGTCATCTACCATTTTCTTGGTGGCCTCCTGGCCCTGGGATCTCTGGAGCGCGCCCCTCGCTGGGCTAGCCGTCACTGACCCCAATGTCCAAACATAGGTTAGAACACCTCCGTGCGTCCATCCGGGCCGGGTGAGAAAGTTCCTGTTCCTACCGTGTCAAGAGTGAAGGTGACGGGGAGGATACTTCCTCCCCCCGCATTTTGTCACGAGCTAGGTCAAAGAAAGAAATGGCTTTCATTCTATTACCGGACAAAACCCGTAAGAACAAAGGAGGACATTCACTTACTCTTTGTTTCAACTCTTCTCTTGAGAGGGGTTGATTTCTACGTGCTGTGGAATTAAAGGCTAGGTTGGAGATCCCATTCTGAAGGACCAGCCCCCCGTTCCAAGCCACGGAAGCATTTCGTTGCTCACGTAGACAAATCTCTGACTGGCCCACGTAACTAGCCCTCCCAATATGCCTGGTCACAGCCCCACGGTTGTGAGGAGGTCTTGGCTGGGGACTAGGTCTCCGGAGACACAGAGATGAGGGAGGTTATATTGAAAGGGCTGCCCTGGCCTGGAGAGCCAATGGATTATTCACTGGGAAATCAGAACGCTGATAGAAATTTATAAAAGCTCCGTTCCCAAAGGAGCTTGGTTTGTGTTGACTGGTCACGTCCATTTGAAACGGCTTTGCCGTGATCCCTGTTCTCCAGGAGGTGAGGCTATCGCTGGAGCAAGGCCGAGCTGTGATTGATGGTTCATTCTTTCTGTTCTCAGTAAGACCCAGGCGGAGGGCTGAGGGTTGCCCTGGGGAGACACTGGGCGAGACTTCCACATTTATCTGCATCAGGGCCGGCAGACACAGTAATTTCATTTGCTCCATTTCCTATACAATTTATAGGACGGTCATTAAGCAGCAGGAAAGGACAGAGGTCAGAATATGTGAGAACGTCGGTGAAAGTTCTCGGCTGGCCAGTGGGATCAAAAGGAATCAGAAAGGTCCGCTGCAAGGACTTAGGCGACGGTGTGAAACAAGGCCGTAAACCCCTTCGTGATTCGTCATCCTTTGAGCCAATAGTCTTCAGGAGATTTTGTTACAAAACCGAGACGTCAAGCCCGTCAATAAAGACTGCCTAATCACACTGTCGCCACATGGTATATATTACACGTTTAAGTCTCAGCCTCACAGGAGTCCGCATCGAAGAGGTTACGTCCAGCACAATCAAGATGAATGTCTGGCCCGTATCAGACGCTGATGCGTTTCCAGTGACGTTCCAGGAAGCTCTCCTCCGTGCTGACTTACAGACCCAGCTTCCTTCTTTCCTTCTTGTGGCCCTACCATCTCAACCCGTGACCCCCACGGTCATGGCCAGAGGGGACAAGGTATGCGGATGGGTTGTACCAACCGGTGAATGTCTTGCTCTGCGCAGGACACATGTTACTTAACCAGGCGCGGGACCTGGCCTCACCGTAAAGGTGCTAGAAAATATCGTTTTCCCCACGTATCCAGGAAAACCAGGTATGAGTGAGCCTGGTTGTCCCCTTCTTATTGTCTGGCGTTATTGTCAGGGTTATAATGGAGACACTCTGCGTAGTTAGTATGCATAAATAGCACACGCGAGGTGGTCGGTAAATGCTAGCTTTTGTCTTTATTAATTATTCCGTGTCACCGGCGTAAGCGTGTAGTTTGAGCAAAAGAAATGGCATACGAGTAGAAGCAGGAGACAATACTTTTTAGATGGATGGAAAGATTGTGAAGGTAGAACAGAGCTCTCACATACCCCACACCCGGTTTCCCCTCTTGTCAATATCCTTCATCCGTATGGCTCATCTGTCACAATTAATGAACCAATGCTGATACCTTATTATTAATGAAAGTCCACAATTATTCAGATCTTCACAGTTTTCACCTAACAACTTTTTTCGGCTCAAGGATCTCATCCAGGATCCCCCATTACATTTCGTCATTCTTTCTTTTTAGACGCCTCTTGGCCGTGCCCATTTTTCAGACATCCCTTGTTTTTTTTATGATTTTTGACAGTATCGAGGACAGTTCGGGTCAGGTATGTGGTAGAATGGACCCTCAGCCAGGGTTTGTGTCGTGTTTTCTCATGATTACTCCGGGGTAATGAGTTTGGGGAGGAAGACTGCAGGACTTCAGTGAGGTGTCTCTTTAGATATTTTACCCATTTTTTAATTGGGTTGTTTGTACTCTCACTATTGATTTGTAATAGCTTTCTGTGCATTTTGGACACGCTTCCTTTATCACATGTGTGTTTTGCAAATATCGTCTCCCATCTGTGGCTTGTCTTTTCCTTCTCTTAACAGCGTCCTCTGCGGAGCAGAAGTTTTTATTTTAATAAAGTCTAACTTATCAGGTGTTTTCATACATGGATCCTACTTCCGGTGTTGTATCTAAAAACTCATCGCCAAACCCCAGATCGTGTACACTTTCTCCTTTGTTTTCATCTAGAATTTTATAGTATTGCGTTTCACTTCCGCGTCTATAATCCCTTCTGAGTCAACTTTTGTGAACGCTGTACGATGTGTTTCTACATTTATTTATTTTTTTCACATACGAACATCCAATCCTTTCAGCACCTTCTGTTGAAAGACTTCTTTCTCCAGTGACTTGCCTCTGTTCTGTTCAAAAATCAGCTGGCTCTCTCTGTGTGGGTCTATTTCTGGACTGTCCTGTCCCATGAACGTGTATGCCTGTCCCTTCGCCAACACCGTGCTCTCTAGATTACCGTAGCTTTATAGTAAGTCTTGAAGCTGGGTGGGTCCTCCCATTTTGTTCTTCGATGTTATCTTGGTTACTCTAGTTCTTGTGCCTTTCTCTATAAACTTTAGGGTGAGTTTATTGATGTATACTAAATAGGTTGTTAGCGGGGCGCCTGGGTGGCGCAGTCGGTTAAGCGGCCGACTTCAGCCAGGTCACGATCTCGCGGTCCGTGAGTTCGAGCCCCGCGTCGGGCTCTGGGCTGACGGCTCGGAGCCTGGAGCCTGTTTCCGATTCTGTGTCTCCCTCTCTCTCTGCCCCTCCCCCGTTCATGCTCTGTCTCTCTCTATCCCAAAAATAAATAAACGTTGAAAAAAAAATTTAAATAGGTTGTTAGCTTTTCACCTGAGATTTTGTTGAATCCGCAGGCCAATTGGGTATAAGAATTGACAGCTTCATAATACTGAGTCTTCCAATCTATGAGTGTGAACTATCTCTCCACTCATTTAGAGTTTCATTAAGGGTTTACGTTTTTTGCCTACAGATCATGTCCATATTTTGATAGACGTGTGCCTAAATATTCCATTATTTGGTGCTATCGTAAATGGCATTATTTCTTTAATTTCAAACTCCAAATGTCCATTGCTAGTATGCAAAAAAAAAAAGAATTTGAGTTTCTATCATGATCTTGTGTCTTGCAACCTTGCTATACTCATTAATTAGTTCTTTGGCTCTAGAAAATAAAAATCATACGCATGGGTAGAAACTTCAGAACGATAGTTTCAGATCCATATAAAGAAGACGACCCATTAATGGTGGGGACAATCCAAGGATAAGTGGACTACTTCAGGAGAAAATAATCTTTTAGCTTCTGGCTAAAGGTGTTCAGGCGGGAGCCACACAGTCATGTAGGGGTGTGAATGTGCTGATATTCAAATACCAGTAGAGGAATTGAAGTAAAGAGCGCTGTGATCCCTTCTGGCTGGAAGATTCTCTGAACCTACTGGGAGGACTAGAGGAGAAAGGAAGGGTGTGTTTACTACATGTGAGATCACTTCCGGGCATCCGCATGTAGATGGATAAGCCACGGGAAGGTGAGCACGTATGTTTAATATCAAGGGAACTCAAACTCTTCTAACTCTCTCATTCCATCGCAACTTCAAAACCAACCTCTGGAAGAAGTCAAAGACTTTGCCCTCCCTCCCCTCTCCCCATTGTGACAATAGCACCTAGAGATGCCTCATCAAGGGGCCTATGTCTAGAGCAACTTTCCTGCGATTCCGGAATCTTCCAAATAGGTGAGGTGGAGAAGGGGGGGGGTGGTTGGTAGCACTGGGGTGCTAGGGTGGATGGACGGAGCAAGTGCAGCCGTGGAGAGAAACGAGGCCGTTGGAGGAAGAGCAGCGAAGGGAGGAGGCAGGGAGACATGGGCTCCGCCAGACAGACGCACGCAGAGGAGGACGATGAGGGCTCATGTGTGGTTGTAGGGGCCTCTCGGGAAGCATGGCAGACACAGATGAGCAAGCAAAAGGGAAGAGAATCTCCTCAAGTGGGGAGTGAGGCGGCAGAAGAGGCAGGTGGTTTGGAATGACGTTCCACCTGCATAGACGGAGGAGGCAGATTATGAGGCTCAGAGGGGACAGATGTCACAAGTCCTTGAATGGCAGACTGAAAAATAGAATGAGGATGGTGGGGGGGTCGGTGACGTTTTCTCGGGAGCGTGGCAAGACGATACAGTCTCATGGGTCATAGTTGACCAGAGCAGTGACATAGACAGACACAAGGGTCTCCGAAGACCCCAATACCAGATGGCTGGGGTGGTGTCCCATTCACCCTTGTGTCCCCAGGGACCAGCCAAGGGGCTGGCACGTTGTGGATGTCATAAGTACTGATTGGTGGATGAATTATCGGATGCATGAGGCTGTGCTTAACTGATGAGCGAGTGGAGCTTAGTAGCTTCCCTTGGCCTTTATCCAGCGCATCTGTGGGTCCCGGGGACGCACTGGGATGGAAGCTCATTGGGTTCCGTGGGTCGCCAGGGCCTATGCCTTGGGTTCCCGTCCCTTGCATCTGTGTCTTCTCTGGGGCTGGGGCTTAAACATCCACGCCCCTGTGATCACCGGCCTCATATTTAACAACCGTGCCCTGCAGGTGAGGCCGGAAAATAAATGAACAGCCTGATGGGGCCGTGCTTCCGGGCCTGAGTGACTGGAGTGGTGGCTCCCACCGGTCCCCAGAGGCCATGATAGCTTTTGGTCTCGAATGGCTGACCCGTGCCCCTCACCCAGCCTCCACCGTGCTTTCGGAATAGTGATTTACCTTCTGGGGCCCAGACCAGGCAACGTTCCCTTCCTCTCCTCTACCCTTCCGTAGCTCCAAGCATCCACATAGCTGAAGGGGTTCAGGACCCGTCACTCCGAAATATGCCACTCTGGGCTTACGGATTGTTTTTGAATTACAGGTACTTGGGAAACAGCAGGTGCAGGAAGGACACTTTGCACCCCCTTTGGCCCCAGATAAGACAACGAACCGTGTCACTTCTTCACCATTTACTACCCATAGCCCAAAGCCCTTTGTCTTATCAGTTCTTCGCAAATTTACTTTTGGTTTTTGTTTTAAAAACGGATTTGTTTAATAACAGATGAGCAAACACGTGAGGGGCGCCTGGGTGGCTCAGTCAGTTAAGCGTCCGACTTCCACGCAGGTCGTGATCTCGCGGTCGGTGAGTTCGAGCCCCGCGTCGGGCTCCGGGCCGACGGTTCGGAGCCCGGAGCCCGTTTCCGATTCTGTGTCTCCCTCTCTCTCTCTCTCTGCCCCTCCCTCGCTCATCCTCTCTTTCTCCCTCTCTAAAAAAATAAAAACATTAAAAATAATTTTGAAAAAAAACAACACATGAATGGATGCGCTAATTCACTCCACACGATTCTGGTGCATCTGCTTTTGCTCCCTGGCCCTGCCCTGACAGCT
Source organism: Herpailurus yagouaroundi (assembly GCF_014898765.1). Taxonomy (NCBI): domain Eukaryota; kingdom Metazoa; phylum Chordata; class Mammalia; order Carnivora; family Felidae; genus Herpailurus; species Herpailurus yagouaroundi. The sequence continues at coordinate 2,381,072 of NW_024412416.1, read as the reverse complement.
CATCCCGGGATAGGTCAAGTTGGGAATTCTACTCCAGAAATTCTGCATTATGTTGGCTTGGAGGGGACAGAGCAGAAAGGCTGTGGACAGCAGGAGAGGAATAGAAAGGTTTTAAATGAGGATGGCCAAGGGTTTCTCCCAGGAGAGAGGAAGAACAGGAAAGGGCCAGCACAGCTCTCAGGATGAATGATCCCAGATTTCAGCCAGCAAAATGTGGCTCGTGTCATCCCCACATCTCTGCCGATGGCCTTCTCCACCTCACGGCCATTTGGAGGTCATTTGAAGGTCATTTGAAGCCCATTCCCTAATTGTTCTTGTGCTTAGCTTCCTTTATGCAGAAAAACGATAATGCAGTTAGGATGCTCTCAAAAGTCCTGGGGGAAATTAATTTGTTTACAGGATTGTGTTTCATCGTATGGTGAAACCAACAAGGAACGACCGGCCCTCTCTGAAGGGCCGAGTGGAGCCACCAGGCAGGCGACGTTTGCAGGGTCCGTCTTCAACCACGGCCGCCCAGTCACGTCATTCTTTGGAGCGCAGGGTGTCGTGGTCAAATCCTCCCACGGTGCTGTTCTCGGTCACACGCGCTCGGCTCTCCATTCCGGGGTCTGTTAGCCTTCCCGGGCCCGGTGCGTGCCGCACGGACAGACACCCTTTGGCAATCAGTCCCTGCCGTTTCCCTGCCCACGTCCTCGTGAAGCTTTTCTCTCTGTTTTGCCACCGCCCAAGTGGTTTCCTGGCGCTGGGCGTTATTCCTACTCCCTGCGCCTTGCTCCGGAAGGGAATCGGGACCGCATTCAAGCGGATGGCACAGGGGGCACCGAGGCGAGATACAAGCTCACATCCGTGAGAGGCCTCGTATCCCGTGAGAGCACACCCAACGGGAAAAATCTCCAAGGGGCGGCACCTAATGGCACCTCGTCTCCTCTGTCACGTAGTCCGCATTATCACAGTTTCCAAATTAGCAGCGTAGAAACGTAATAAGACGCTGTCGTAATCAGCGACGGTTTGCCTTCCTTTCTTAACCCGGGGAAAAGTACCGTGTAACGAACTTCTTCTCTCCTGCAGTTGGGCTGGGCCCTCACGGTCAATTCCACGGCACCTCCCGGTTCAACGATCGGCCTGCTTCCCCGTGAGCTCTGGGAAGGAATCCCTGTATCTCTGGGCCTTGGCAGGCTTCTTCTCCCACGCACAGCAGACTGCGGTGAATGCACGCAGTTAGATGCCATACGGGCGATCGGCCACCGCTCAAGCTTGCTGTGGCTCCTTGGGAAGAAGGAAGGCAATGTTGAAGTTTTATTTGTATTTGCGGCAATGTTAGAGAGCACACAGAGCGTGTCTGTCGTGCAGTTAAGAAGTAGCCTTGCCAAAAAAAAAAAAAAAAAAAACAGCCTTGCAGTATATACCTCCTTTGCAAATTCTTTACATGAGCCAGGTCAGTTATCATGAAATAAACAGTTCCGAAACCACCCTAATCACACCTTGATGCTGAAGTTACGATAAGGTTAATGATCGCGGTGATAAGGGTCATCACACGTGTTCGTATAGAATCGCTAAGCTCGCACCATTCCAGCCACACTTTCGCAGTGAGATTTAAGTCACAAGATGATTTGGAGCCCCTGGCGGGGGGAGGTGGGGGGGTTGCTCAGTCGATTAAGGGTCCGACCTCAGCCCAGGCCATGATCTCACGGATAGAGAGTTCCAGCCCCGCGTCAGGCTCTGTGCTCACAGCTCAGAAGCTGGAGCCTGCTTCGGATTCTGTGTCTCCCCCGCCCCCACAAATAAAATAAATAAATAAATAAATAAACATTAAATCACAATACAATTATAGACATAACGATAAAACAGACTTGCCAGTTTTGAGCTCCTACTACACTCCAGGCACTGTGCTAGGCCCATCGCGCACAACGGCACATACAACCCTTCGCGGTTACTTCTACCCTGTAGGCGGCGACCTAAAGGCTCGGGGACGGTCTGTGACTGCTCCAAGGTCGCCCAGCCAGCAGACAGCACAGCTGTGTTTCATCACTAGACTATCCAACTCCAAGGCGGTCGCATATTATCGTGGTTGATGAATTCGATTCTTAGCGGAAACAACAAATGATAGACCCAGCGTTTACTGGTCACACAAGTTAGAGTAAGCCGTGTCTTTCTTAGAGAAAGATGTAATACGTAAACCATTTTTTTTTTTTTAGCTTCTGTAGAAAAGTGTAAAATCCCAGAGTTGTAAGAAAGAACTTCACAACATTCGTGTGATGGTATTTAAGATAAGAATAGAATTCACGTGGGACACCTGAGTGGCTCAGTCGGTTGAGCGTCCGACTTCACCTCAGGTCATGATCTCACAGTTCGTGGGTTCGAGCCCCGCGTCGGGCTCTGTGCTGATGGCTCGGAGCCTGGAGCCTGCTTCGGATTCTTTGTCTCCCTTTCTCTGTCCACCCCCCGCCCCCGTTCACTCTCTCTCGCTCAGCCCAGCCCCAGATGCTCCTGGGGCTTGCGTCCGTTGACTGATGCACAGTGCCTCTGCAGGGGTGTGGGGGAACCGCTCGCAGGAGGCTGTCCCACCCCCAGAGACAGCTCTGCTGGACTCTCTCCAAGTCCCCGAATATCCGGGTAAATACAATCTAAAAATCATTAGAGGAGAAACCGCAGCCAACGATTAAGTGGCCGCTTGACAAGGAATCTTTCCCAGCCTTGGAGAAAGTTCGATTTCCTTTTCCAGGCCCGAGGGCGGTGGATGCGTTTCGATGCGGTCCTGTGCAAAAGAAAGCACACGAACCGAGCAGCCCAGGGCGGCTCTATAATTTGTGTCTCAAGGGCATCCCACCCGGTGATCAGCTCCCCCTCGGAAGGGCTTCCGTGGGCCGGTGACAGTCCCCCCCTTAGCTTCCCGCAGGAGCAACCGTCACGTGACCCCCGATGGAAATCTCAGGGTGTCTGCTCAGTCTCAAACTTACAGGCAGCTGATGATGCCATGAGGAATTCACCACCACCAAGAACACGCACCCTCACGTCTCAACGAATTCAGCCGTGACTCGGAAAATTGGAAAACATCTTTTCCAGGGCGTCCACCCCGAATGACGTTTCCCAGACCCCAAAGGCATTTCTAGACTTCAGACAAAAGGCCTTAGACTCCCTAGAACAATCTCCCGGGCGTGCAAACACGTCTCAAAAACGGAAAAGTCGCTCTTGCAAAATGCAAAGGTGAAAGAAAACTTGCTGACCTCAAGAAGGGGGGGCTGGCATTGCCGATTCTGTGCGTCCCTCTCTCTCTCTGCCTGCCCCCCCCATGCTCTGTCTCTGTCTCTCAAAAATAAAGAAACATAAAAAAAGAGGCTTAGAGTAAGAAGCTTGTCTATGTTCACGCAAAGGAGTCTGGGAGAGGCAGCTGTAACATCTTATTTGTTTTTTTGTTTTTTCTGCACTTTGAGAAAAGTCAGATCTACAGAAATGTTGAGAGAACAGCACCACGGATATCGCTGACCCCCAACCTGGATTCACTAGTCGCTAACATTTGCTTTCTATCTATTTACTTTTCCCCCAACACCGTTTACAACTGTGTTTGAGAAATAATGACACGTTGCACAGAAATATTTCAGCGTGATGTTAATAATCATCAGATTAAGATTTTCTTACATTTTACGCTTCTTAAGTGTGGCCACATCAATCAGCACGATAATGCTGGGCTGGAGAGAGGTTAAGAGGCTCCCTAGAGTTTCATAATAAGGAGGTAAGAATTGGAGGGGCGCCTGGGTGGCTCAGTCGGTTAAGCGTCCGACTTCGGCTCAGGTCACGATCTCACGGTCGTGGGTTCCAGCCCCGCATCGAGCTCCGTGCTGACGGCTCAGAGCCTGGAGCCTGCTTCCGATTCTGTGTCTCCCTCTATCTCTCTGCCTTTGTCTCTCTGTCTCTCTCAAAAATAAATAAACATTTAAAAAAAAAAAGAATCTTAAAAAAAAGTAAGATTATTGTTAGTCCCCTGGCTTTTTTTTTTTTTTTTTTTTGGCATTTTTTGAGAGGTCTTTACCTATAGGGATTATTTCTGAGCATTTCAAAGATTTTTTCTATCCTGCTTTTTCTGAAGCTGTCTGTGCAACTAACATTTTGATCGTTTTGTCTCCTCTTTGCATATATATATATGTGTGTGTGTGTGTGTGTGTATTTATGTATTTATTTCTATATTTATATGTGTGTGTGTGTGTGTGTGTGGTTTTTTGGAGTAGAGACAGAGGTAATAGCAAATCTTGAAGTACCATGGGGATTTATTAAAAATTTTTTTTTCAACGTTTATTTATTTTTGGGACAGAGAGAGACAGAGCATGAACGGGGGAGGGTCAGAGAGAGGGAGACACAGAATCGGAAACAGGCTCCAGGCTCTGAGCCATCAGCCCAGAGCCCGACGCGGGGCTCGAACTCACAGACGGCGAGATTGTGACCTGGCTGAAGTCGGACGCTTAACCGACTGCGCCACCCAGGCGCCCCCCATGGGGATTTATTAAAACAAATTAGTGCAAACCAGTGATTTGCTTTCCAGATTTATTGAGATCATTTTGCTTAACTGCATGGCAGAATAAAATGGATTAATCTGAACATATTACCTATTTCTAGTATCCAATCATATATTATGATAATTAGATAGGAGGAATTACTACTTTTGATGTGAATCATTCGTCACAATTTTTAGACTAATTTTTCAAAAATGTTGATTTCTAAACGTTAAAAAAATTTTTTAAATGTGTATTTACGTTCGAGAGAGAAACAGAGCACGTGCAGGGGAGGGGCAGAGAGAGAGGGAGACACGGAATCCGAAGCAGGCTCCAGGCTCCCGGCCGTCCGCACAGAGCCCGATGTGGGGCTTGAACCCACAGACCGCGAGATCATGACCTGAGCCCAAGTCGGTGCTGGACCGACTGAGACGCCCGGGCGCCCCTCCGAGCCTCTTTCTCGAGACGTAAACACGGAAAGCCCTAAGCCATGCCTTGCCTTCTGCCTAATTATTTTGTGGACACCAGTCATGGGGATGGAGACGAAGCACTGTGCAAACCACTGCGGCCGTCTGGGCGCGAGGGGTCGCAGATGTGATCACTGGGGGGGGGGGCACCTAATGAGCCCTGGCTCAGCCCGGCCGGGCCACCCGCCTCTGCCGGCCCAGACTCCGGCCAATAGCGCTGCGGCAGGCGCCTTCGCATCACACACGCACAGCTGGCCTCCTCGCCGGGTGCCAGCTGCACGGTCGCAGTCCTGCTCCGGAGATCAGGAGGCAGGGCAAGGAGGGGCTCCCCTCGGGAGACCTCCGTGGCCCAGACCTCCCCCCCCCACTGCTTCCCTGGGACCCTGCCGGCCCCGAGGGGTCACTGGCAACGGCTCAGCCCCCATGAAGCCCGCCAGGGCGTCCCAGCGCTACAGAAGCATCCGGAGAAACACCGGCCAGCGCTGCCTGTACCAGGAGTCCCTGCTGCTCGGGTGAGTTGGTGTCCCCCACCCGCAGGGAGGAGGACGCAGGTGTGCTGAGGAAGGGAAGCCTGGGTCACCCCGAGCCTTGCCTGCGTCCGACCTGAGGGCCAAGACCCCGCTCCGTCCCCCTCTCCTTGAGGGTGGACTCCCAAACTCCTTTCTCTGGGCTCTCCACACCCGGGTTAGCCATCTCGACTCCGTGCCCAGAGGGAGGCGACTGTACCTGCCGGCTGACCGGGGGACCCGAATCTGGCGTCCCCCAACCCGGCCGAACCCACGGGCGTGCGCCCTCTGTTTTCTGTCTGTTTACGCAGTTATGCGATGTCAAGAGGGAGTGGGCGATACATCCATCATAATAAATAAGGTGCCTGTTGGCACAGGCTTCAGGCCAGGGAGAAGTGAGGGAGTGCCGTTGGAATCTGTTAAATATTTATAAAGGTATATGAAAACCTCCATCAGTTTGGAGAAATTGAAGGAAATCCTCCTGGGGTAAATGAAAACCGTCGGAATTAGAGGAAAGCAAAGGAATGATTTTCTCTTTACTTCTAAGCGCATCATTGATCAAATAGCTGTCGCAGAAGACTCTTCCCTCCTCCTGAGAAGTCACCTCGGATTTAATTGTTAGGGGGAATAAGCGTTGCTACACGTTGACAAATCGTTCTCCTCCGGAGTCACCGTTCCCCTGAAAGATTTGCCCACCTAAATCCGCGTGGCTAAACCCCTGCTTAAAGAAATCGCTGACTGTCCTGCCTCTCCGTTTTTAAAGAGGCAGGAACGCGGGGAGGGTCTCCGGATGACAATGTTGGGTTTCTCTTTATTTCACCTCCAGAGTTGGGGGACAAGGAGGAGCCCCGTCTTTAAAATTAGCTGACTATTTCAATCAGCCTGAAATAGAAATTGTTTTGCCCACAACGATGGTGCTCTTCAGGAATTGTTCATAAGCACCCTCTTGTCTCTTGGTGTGACGTCTTCTGATAACAGATTTCACGCTGCGAAACCGTCTTCCTTTCCCGAGCCACTAAAGCCACAGGCTCCACTGCACGTATTTCGGTGGCTGCCAGGACCGCCACCTTCTCTCTCTGCCTCCCTGGGTCCCTCATCCCTCCACGCGTAGAAACTTCATACAGATGACCCCGGGGCGGCGAGATGTGGAATGTACCCTGGGCAAGGTCCTTGCTGGAAGCAATTCTACTAATCAGATTTCCTCCTTAATGTCCTGATCCATTCAGCAAGTTGGACGACAGCTTTAATGCTGATGAAACAGGGGACAGCAATGATCCAGAACAAATCTTCCAGAATATTCAGTTCCAGAAAGATCTCATGGCAAACATTCGCTGCAGACCCTGGACCATGAGGCAGAAGCTGGGAGCACTGAGGTAGGGGCTTCCCTTCTCGTTAGTGATTATCGTCGGTGTGTTTTCCACGAGGCCGCCCGGTCCCGCCCAAGGGGATGAGCACTGAGACCCACTTGACGGTGGTGACCAGGCGTTCCAGACGTGACTCTGAGAAGCCACGGGTGCCTCCAGGTGGCCAGTTTCTGTGTGTGTGTGTGTGTGTGTGTGTGCGTGTGCATGTGCTGGTGGAGAATGTGTGGTTTTCTACCTCCCTTGCAAACGCTAGATCTTAGCATCGTGTGGAGACGTGAACAAAATGGCCAGACTCAGCAGAGACAAGTGTATGAGCCAGACTGAAAATAGACATTACTTTCACCGGCGTGGCCACGTGGACTCGTTTTTTATATATTTTCTACTTCTTTGTCTCCCGTATATGATCACACACACACACACACACGCAGCCTGATTAAGTGGTCTCATGTTACAAGGTCATGAGGGAGGTTATGATGCAGGCACAGGGCCAGGTTACCTAGAGATTTTTTTTTTTTTCCCTTAGGGAGGGGACCCTACCACAATGGGAGGGGCCCAGGATTTTTAACAGGCATTCTAGCAGATTCCGTCACATACTGAAGGTTAAGATCCACTGACCCCTGTTCCGGGGTTAAACGAGGTGAACCGGGCAAGCAACTCGCATTGTCTCTGGTGCCCGGCGGTCAGGCCCCACCAGTGAGGACTGATTGATGATGCCGATGCCCCGGTGCACAGCAGAGGGGGTTAATCGAATGGCCTTAATGAGCTCCCCTGACCTGTCAAGTGGACCTTCCAGGAGAAACAGACAGTAGCCCTGACCAGCAGGCACCCTGTGTGCACAGGATTAGAACCTTCTCAGTTCTAAGGAAGGAAGGAAGGAAGAAAGAAAGAAAGAAAGAAAGAGAAAGAAAGAAAGAAAGAAAGAGTCATGTGTTGTATCACAATTTTTAAAGTTATTTATTTATTTATTTGGGGAGAGAGAGAGAGAGAGAGAGAGAGAGAGAGGTGGTGGGGGGTGGGGGGCAGAGAGAAAGAATCCCAAGCAGGCTCCATACCGTCAGTGCAGAGCCTGAGGCCGGGCTCCAATTCGGGAACTGTGAGATCACAACCTGACCTGAAATCAAGAATCAGACACTTAATGGACTGACTCACCCAGGCGCCCCTTCCCCACCCCCTCTTTTTTTTAAGTTTCTTTATTTATTTTGAGAGCGTGCGCGTGGGGAGAGGCAGAGAGAGAGAGAGGCAGTCGTATCCGGATTTTTAAAAGTCGTACAGAAACGCTGTTAAGGATTGCTGGCTCGTGGTTAGTGGGAGGAAGTAGTAATTACTAATCAGTAATTCATAACCATTAATTACCAGTAAGAGCCTAAGCCATTTTAACCTGCAGGCAGAGCGCAGCAAATGATAACTTTTCAGCCGATACACTTCCCGAGCCCAAGGGCAAAATCCGGGCCCTCCGCCCTGACGCCTGGCCAGCGGCCGGGCCACACGGCGCTGCCTTGGGCGGAGGCGGTCCGGCTCTCAGACGGGCTGGTCCTCTGAGCACCTCCATAGATCATCCCCTGGACCCGCGCGTCTCCTCCCTCGTCACCTTCAGGAGCTACCAGAGCGATGCATGCCTCCCTAATTGGACCCGCTGAGGCGTCTGGAAAGCACAGAGGCCACCAAAGCCTGACCGCGTGGGGACCCAGGGAGCGAGGCGGACGCAGAAAAGGGCAGGGGTCCCGGCTGGGTCTGGGGCAACAGCCACCTGTCGGGGAGGATGGGTCTTTTCACCTCGCAGGGGAGCCAGCGGCCGGCGCCCTAACGGGGCCAGGCTAGCTCGGTCCCCCCTGGTTCCTGAGTGCCCGGCCCACCCTGTCGCCCTCCGTTACTGTGGCTTTCGGTCTCTTTCACGCTATTAGAGAGGGGGGGCCTTCCGGGACAACAACTCCGTTTCACGCGCCTGTGTGCCCCAGTCTGCTTGCCCCAACGAAGTGTGCAGGAAATGTCTGCAGGAAGAAAATGATAAATGATTAGATGAGATAAATGATGTCACTTGTACAGGCCTCTATCTTTTAAGTGCTCTGCAGGGCAGGGCGTCAACCCTCACCCTTGCTTGCATTTCTGGTCCTGACAGGAATGAAGCCAGGGCATTGGCTGGCGGGGCCGGGCTGATGGGGTGATCCCAACGAGGGCACCGGGCTCCAGATCCCAGCAAACGCTCCAGTTCGGTCACGTTTCGCTCGGAAAAGGGAGTCAGCTAGTTCCTGGGGTCTCAGGGAGGGACTCAGGACCGGGGAGGGGGCCGCTAAACGGCTGTTGAGAGGCGTGTGCGAGACCTTCCTCACCAGCGAGCCGGGCAGACTGAAGGTCGAGGGGCTCTGAAGAGGCACCGAGCACAGTCAAGGGGAGGGGGCTGGTCATGGATAACGAGGGTGTCATCAGCCCAGCGTCAGACGAGGTGGCCTCGAAGGTGACCTTCATCCCCAAGAGTCCTCAACTCCCGTCCGCCCCATTAGCGCCAACGGGGATTGTCTAACCCCGCTGTTCATTTAGGTGTGGGTTTGACCGTCCATCCCGGGGACTTCGGTCCACTGCAGGGATGAATCATGTAGGTGGAGACATCGGGTCAACCCACCACACCGGTCAGCGTGTGTCAGTAGTTTGTTTGCGGGAGGGAAGACGCAGCGGTGACCAGACACCCACGACCCCCTCCCTGAAGCGGGCTCTCCGAAACTAGGTCTGACCTTCAATTCCAGACGCGAGGGCTGCAGGGAGCGGCCGCCGAGGTTAAGTGAGGGGCCGAGGTGCTAGCACCCGCTGCCGGGACTTCCAACACTCACGGTTCCCGGACAACAACCGGAATCAGGGGAGGGCTTTAAGAAATTCAGTTGTAGGGCGCCCAGGGGGGTACCGCCCATTAAGCGTCCAACTCTTGATCTCGGCTCAGGTCGTGATCTTGCGGTTCCTGAGTTCGAGCCCCATGCCAGGCTCTGAACCGACAGCCTGGAGCCTGCTTGGGATTCTCTCTCTGCCTCTCTCTCTGCCCCTCCCCTGCTCACGCGCTCGCTCTCTCAAAATAGGTGAATTTTTTTAAAAAATGTTAAAAAAAAAGAAATTCAGTTGCAACTCATTTGGGCATTAACTCATCATTTTCTGTAAATGTGTCCTTTTAAATTGTTTTGTTTTGTTTTGTTTTGTTTTGTTTTCCCGGAATATATTTGGTAAGGGAGCCCTCTGGTCGCTGGAAGCCAGGAAATGAACGGTTTGCGTACTTTCATAGCCGGCTCCCTGCCACAGTATCTTGTCCCTCACGTTTGGCCACCTGCTCCTGTCACACTTTCACACGTTTCGCCACGATTCCAGCGGTGCCAAAATTGTGCTCACTGTCATCGCTCTCTTGTCTCAGGCGAGCGAAGGAGATTGTGCTGAAGTTCGAAGGGAGGCTGACCAGGACCCGAGGATACCAAGCGGCAGGTGCAGAGGTGAGAGCGTGTACGCATGGCGATCCCACCCCTCCCTGTGGCCTCGGGGCCAGGAAGGTGCGTGACATTGTGCTTGCCATTATACATCGGCTGTGCGCATCGGTCGTTACAGCCGTAGAGCGATGCTGGTCCCTGGAGGGTCTGCATGTCCCAGAACTTGGACTTTAGTCCCTGGGGCCATCACTCACCATTTGTACATGACCCTGGGTAAACCTGACTCATCCCAGAAAGGCTATCTTCCCTCGAGAGAATGATCTAGCATTTTGCCTAGCATTTTTCCTGACTTACTCCCTCCCGTACGTGTAAGTTTTATTTACAGCGTGTCTTGTAATGGGAACGTTATAGACCTATCCCAGCGCTTATTTGAGAACTCAGTGCTATGTTTTTTGTTTGTTATTTTTCCCATTCAGCCCCTTAAAGCTAAACTTCAGTATCTAATTGCAATGATCTGTTTAGAGAGACATTGCGATCATTCCCATAAATGTTCAGAAGCCAAAGAAAAAAATCATCCTCGTATATAGTATCTTTTTCTGGAGCTCACATTGCAGTCACTGAGTCTATAATTTTCACACAGAGTAATCACAGTGTACAAACGTTTTTTCACTTAAGCCCATAACACAAGGATTTTTCCGCGTTGCTCTGAACGTTTTACACATGTTGTCTCCCGTGACAGACAAGTACATTAGCTCAATTGGTTATTTGTCTGCTGGTAAATTAACTTAATTTGTTATTTGTCTGCTGGTGTATATTTAAATTGCCTTTAATTTTTCATTATTATTAATAACCCTGCAAAGACTATCTTTGCACACAGTGCTTTTTCTACCCTTTAAAATCCCTTTCCTGGGATAAATGCCAGAACTATAATCATTGTAGAAAAGTAAAATTTGTTTTTTGGCTCTTGATAGGTATTTTTTTTTCCTAAAGTTTATTTATTTACTTTGAGAGAGAGAAAAAGCGTGTGAGCAGGGAAGGGGCAGAGAGAGAGAGGGAGAGAGTCCCAAGCAGGCCCCGCACTGTCAGCACAGAGCCCCGTGCAGGGCTTGAACTCACAAACCGTGTGATCATGACCTGAGCTGAAATCAAGAGTTGGACACTTAACCCACTGAGCCATCCAGGTGCTCTGGCTCTTGATAAATATTAATAAATTATTTTCCAAAACCCTTGATAGTTCACCTTGCCATGCATGACAAGTTTTACTGCCTTCATATTTTTGCCAATATTGGATATTGTATTTTTTTAAGTTGGTTATATTTTAACAGATAAGAGCTGACAAATGCACTCTTTTCAGATTCTCTGAAACAAACCAACAAAATCCTTAATGAAGTTTCAATAAAAGCTGGTCACGGAGCACCTGGGTAGCTCCGTCAGTTGGGCGTCCAACTTCGGCTCGGGTCACGACCTCACAGTTGGTGGGTTCGAGCCCCGCGTCGGGCTCTGTGCCGACAGCTCGGAGCCTGGAACCCGCTTCGGATTCTGTGTCTCCCTCCCTCTCTGCCCCTCCCCCGCTTGTGCTCTGTCTCTCTCTGTCTCAAAAATAAATAAATGTAAAAAAAATTTTTTTCCTTAAAGCTGGTCCTGAATTTTACTTAACTGAAACATTAGATAAAGTCGCAAAGGGTCCTCAAGGCTCTGCCTCGGCTTTCTTCTTCCTTTGCACAGACTGTGCCTGAAAACTCTAATCTAGTCCCAGGACAAAAATTACCCCTGAGTGCTTATGCCTGTCAGGCGATGATGGGGCTCATGCAATAAGTACATTTAACAAAATTATCTTTTTAAGGCTGAGCATTTGTGCCGCCCGGCTTCCTCATTTTCCCTAAACAGATGGCCTGCGATGCAGTGGGAAGTCTCTCGGAAAATACTAGAAGGTCCTATTCAGACAACCTGTAATATATATGAGTGAAAAGCACGGCAGCTTTTAGTCACCGTGACATCAGTAAGGGTTAAAGGTGCAATTCGACCAGGGGCTGACTCACTAGACGCAGGGTTTCCAGAATGAGGAGAACCAGAATTCACAGCCTCACCTAGAGACGGGCTGCCCAAAGGCGCTCGGTGGCACCTTCGTAGGAGCAACGGCCCTGCAGAAAGGGGTTCGATCCAGTTCAGTTTAATCCACGTGCCACGCTTTGTCCCAGGCCCTGGGGTCATGTCCCGACTGGGTCACTTCCGCCTTCTGGGGGGTGCAGTAAAGTGTCAAAGACAGGTCCCCCTTTCGCGTGTCTTCTTCACGCTTTGGTTCCTCCCCTCCCTGTTCGGAACAACATTCCTCCACCTTTTTGCGTGCATTTCTTTTTTTTATTTTGAGAGAGAGAGAGAGTGGGAGTGGGGGAGGGGCAGAGAGGGAGAAAGAATCCCAAAGTAGCCTCTGCACTGTCAGCACAGAGCTCAAGGTGGGCCTCGAACTCACAACCGTGAGATCATGACCTGAGCCGAAATCAAGAGTCGGCCGCTTAACCGACGGAGCCGCGCAGAAGCCCCTATAATTTTTTACACTGGAAATTTTGACATGAACCACGGAGGACCAGCACCCACTCCAGCTGCCGCGGAGAGAAAACAGAAGCCATCCAGCCCGCAGCCCATCTGTTTGTAGTCCTTGGTTTGTCCGACGAAGATGCGACTGTTTTCCAAACAGTACGTTTTGTGTCACGGGCTACCCATTCTCCCGTGACTCCCGGCACTGAGATCCGGTCACCACTCCCAGGGGCTCCACCCTGTCCTGTCCTGGGAGTCCCGGCTGCAGAGCACAAGGCGTCCTGGGGGGCCCTCCCCGGTGTCCGGCCTGTGTCCTCGCCCCCCTGGGTCTCCACCTGAGCCTGCTTACAGGCAGTCCTCCTTCAGTGCCAGCAGGTGTCCCTGTTTCTTACGGAAGCAAGGTCTGAGTGGGTGGGGCCTCCGGGACCCGAGAAGTCACTGCGGCAGGAGGGAGGACACCCTCCTGCTCTGACTTTGGTTTTCCCTGCTCTGACTTTGGTTTTCACGTGTGATTCTCAAGATTCCTTCTGGTTCTAATATTGTACGTCCTTTGTTTTTCACGCAATACCCACCAGGGAGGTCACCCTTCCCTAGAGCCTGCATGGCATGATTTGGCACCTGCCTATGATGGTATATAGGCTGATTGGCCTCCTGGAAGGCCCTACTGCTTTCGCACACGTCCCCCTATAACCCACTCTCCTCCGTGCAGGAGCCCGGGCAATCCTTGAAACAGTAAACTGTTTACTTAAACTGTTTAAACTGTTTCCTTACTTAAAACATAGATAGATAGATAGATAGATAGATAGATATAGATAAATAGATGGGTGGATGGATGGACAGATGATGGAGAGATGATAGATAGATAGATAGACAGACAGAGAGACAGATAGGAACTCATTACACTTAGAGTTAAATCTCACTCCTTCCCATGACCCAGCTGATCTCGCCATTGCCTACCTGTTGGATCTACCCCACCTCCCCACTTCCATCCTCTGCTGTAAAATGTCCAGCACGTGCTAACTCGCGGATTGCGTGCTGTCCTGCCCTCCTAGAGAGCTCCTCTACCGATTTCTTATTTTCTGAAGTATTGATTTCTTTTCATTCAAGTCTCAGCTCAAGTATGACCTCTGCAGACAGACCTTTCCTGACCCCCTTGTTTAAAAGAGCTCTCTCCTCCAGTCCTAATGGACCACGTCCCACGGTGGCGTTGACTCTTTCGTTGCCTTCCGTCTACCTGGATGCAAGCTCGGTGCCAGCTGACGTCTTACGTGTCTTGTCGACTTGCATCCGCTGTACTAGAAACACACACAGTGCTCAGGACGTGCTCTGGATGAATGCGTTTTTCATAAACTAGCATTCGTGTGGTTAGAACGCACTTATTCCAGGTGAACTTACAAGACTTCCCAAAGAGGAAAGAATGAGCTTATTTGGTACGGAGTCTTACCAGACTCAGTAACCCAGGCCCACAATTAAGACCCATTTCTTCCAAGTCTGGCTCCTGGTTTTGCTTTGTTTTGTTTTTCCTCTGCTCTTAAAATCTCAAATCATTTCGGAGTTTCAGGCTTTCCATGGAGATTTGATGCAAATCATCAGAGAATCAGGTGTTTTTTCCCATGCCTTATGGAATCTTGGTCATAACAAATCACATGTTTCAAGGAAGCTCCTTTAGGAGGCTAGGGCAGACCGTCGTCCCCAGAATGAGCATTGAGGGTCTGGCGGCCTTGAAGCTGAGTTCGGGGCCCCTGACTTGTCACATGAGCTCCAGAGGCGGGGGGGGGGGGAGGTTTTGCATCTCCCACTTAGAAAAATTGCTCTGCGTTAGTCTGTCATGCACTGAAATTCTCATTGGAAGAGTAACTCTGAATACCACTGATCAAAGCCCACTTCTTGGACCGATGAGGACCTTGAAAGAAAACGCCTTTCCCAGGAGCGCGCGGTAGGGTAGCGGTTGAACTGGAGCCGGCATCAGGTCTGGGGCCCTCCTCCAGGGCTGCTTACACCGCAGGACTTCACCGCGGGCCAGAGACTCAGATGCTTTCCAACACCAAACCCTCCCCCGAGGATGTGTGAGCACCCTGCCTCTGCCTGCTGCAGGGACAACAGAGCGAAAGCTTTGGTCTTCGCCTCCGTGCCAAAGGACATAAGCCATGGGAAAAAAAAAAACCAGAAGGGCAGCACGAGGTAGGATGAGCTGAGCATGACGAGAATGTCGATGGCCGGGAAGTTTGCAGGGAGCAGGGTCTGCCTCTCTCCAGAGACCCTGTGCGGACGCATCACGGGCGTGGTTAGGTCTGAGCTGCGTCTTGGGTCACGAACAGAAGACCAACAATTACAACGTCTGGTGAAACTCGAACAGATTTGCGTTTCGCGTGTCTGGCCTTGGCAGGCACAACCCGAACGGCACGATCGTGCGTTCAAGCATCAGGACCGCGCGCTGTCTCAGACTTCAGAATCCTATAATTGCATTTGGAGCCCTTCTTTCCGCGGTGATGTCATTTGCTTCCAACACAAGCCCGAATTGTTTGTGTGTTAAAATGGACAGCCTGCCAACATTGTGAGGGAGCGGCCGGAGTCCCGGCGCGCTGTGCTTTGTTCTCCTCAGAGGAAAGAGAGAGAGGAGAAAAAAAAGAGAGAGAGAGCTTGAACTCTTGGCAGTTGCCTCTTAAACACACAAGACGAATTTGCAGATCTCCCCGCTGGTGGCCTCTGCCAGGAGAGAGGGCAGGAGACCGGCACAGGTGCGGGACAGGTGGCACACGGCGGGCAGAGCACGAGCCCTGCCCGCCGTATGTTCTAGACTCTCATCCCCCAAGCGGGGGATTGTGGTCATCGGGGCAGTTTGCTGGCCATGCGGACTCCTGGGCCCCAACCTCAGAGTGGACATCACTCCTCAAGGGATTTCCACTAGTCCCCAGGGCGGGAACGGTAGGAATAAGGCAGCCTGTGACCCTGGACCATACGCACGTCGATACAGACGCCGCAGCTCAGGTCCCAAGCAGGTGTCGTCACCCTACCAAGAGCGGACAGGGGCTGCTCTGGTCCTAGTGTGGCCTCAAGTCCTATGACGTCATAATCACAGGCGTGTCTGGGAACCTCTCCTCCACCAGGGACCTTAGCGTCACGATGTCACTGCCATCCTGACAAATGCGAGGCCCGCTAACCCTGCTCCCTCCTTTCCAGCTCTGGCGGAAATTTGCTCGCGGGGCCTGTAACTTCATGGTCACCTTCATCCCCTGGGAAATGAGGATAAAGAAAATCGAGAGTAAGTGTGGGCGCTCGGGGGGGGGGGGGGGGGCAGCGGGGAGGCCCTGCCAGTGGCCAGACGACAGCGTGGCCCAAGAAGGGGCTCCGTGTCCTGGTCCTCGCCCTGCGCGTGGTGAGGCGCCGGGCTGGACGCGGGACGGTGGAGACGGAAGGCATCTGTCCGCCGCTTCCCCGGACGACAGCTGTCCCACATTCGCTGCGGCTCACGGGTCGTTCGTGACTCGGACCCGACACAGACCCAGAAGGAGCAGGTGGAAAACTGCACAAGGTTGATGTGAGCGTTTGCCAAACCAAAACTCAGAAATCTGCATTTTCTTAGGGGTGAGTGGCACCATTTAGAAAACATATTCTAAACTCGTTCACACAACACACACCCATAACACAGAGCACACAATGCCAGGAACAAACTCAACAGTGGGTCTGAAATGAAGGAAGCGGTAAAATTGGGCCACCACATATCTCAAGAGTCTTGTGAGAGGCACAGGTGACTTCATGTTTGGAAGATGTGGACCTTCTTAACGTCACTTTACAGGTTTCCAGCAATTGCGGTAAAAACCTCAACGCAGTTTTTTAATTTTCTGTACTCAACAAGATGATCGTGAAACGTATATGGAAGAAAACCACCCAGAAGACGCGTCGAAAAAAAATGTTTTTGACGATGCACATGAGCTTGCGTAACCAAAGGGTTCAAGGACACGAGGAACACTACCGCCCTTGAATCTGTAGCACAGCACTGCAGATACACTGGATTCTTACAGAGTTCTGTTAGATCCTCCACTTAAAGTCCCATTAGCTATTAAACATAAAATAGGGAAACCACGAAAGAATTAAGACAGAGCGTGTGATCTCCGAATGGATCAGGACAGAAGCCCGTCCAATCCCGAAGGTGAAGAAGGAAATCATCAAGGAAGAGAGGGCTGCATTTGGTCACCTATAAAGGCAGCCTCCATCCTTGAGACAGCAGAGCTGAGAGTCAAAGGGAGAAAAGCCCATTTTCGGCATTTCAGTGGAATTTAGCACCGGCACACGTGATGGGCGGGACTGCCCACTGGGAAGGCGTCTCCGGGGGAAAGTTAAAATTTGTAGCAAAAACCTTCATGCTGTTTGTGCCCTTCGATAAAACTCCCCCATCCCTTAACGACAGAAGAAACAAGAGCCGCGACAAAATCAGCCCAGGCGGACAAAGTCGGTGCCCCACCCGGATTTCTCGACTTGGCTGGTCCAACTCTTCCCAGCAGCTCTGGGTGTGGATGCTGTGACTCACGGCTGTCCCTCCCCCCCCACCCCTCCACCCCACCCCCCACCCCAGGTCTCCAGAGCGCCGCCCTGGGCCAACACTGTTCCAGATGCGGGGCACGCCTCACCTGCCCCAGCCGAGGGCGCAGAGGCCGTGATGGACGAAGTCCAGCTCCTTGGGCCAAGTGGGGCCGACCCACCGTGTTGTGCAATCTGCCTTCCGGGATCCGCCGGGGGGATCGGCGGAAGCCAAGCTCCAGCACCGTATCCTTGCTTGGCCCTTTCCCCTGACCTGCCCTGACCCCCACACTCCCTTTCTCCAGAGAGCATTTGCCCAGTGTGCCCTGACCTTGGACAGAAATGGTCTATGGCAGACTTATTCACCCCAGTGAATCCCCCACCAAGTGAAAAGTCAGAAATGGCCGGGAGTGGGGCGAGGTTAAGTAAACTACGGAAAATTCAGCTGATGAAGCAATACAATTTATTTCATGGAAGAATTTTTTTTTGCGTGAGAAAATGCTGATAAGAATTAATAACTCAAGATGCATGTTGTAGACAGATGCCAATTTTATACAAAAAATCTATACGTGGAGAATACTAATGAGGGGTCACACGAAAAGCTTGTTAGAAACTCTAATGGTAATTAAAAAAAATTTTTTAACGTTTATTTATTATTGAGAGACAGAGACAGAGCATGAGCCTGGGAGGGGCAGAGAGAGAGAGAGAGACACAGAATCTGAAGCAGGCCTCAGGATCCGAGCCGTCAGCACAGAGCCCGACGCGGGGCTCAAACTCACAAACCGCGAGATCATGACCTGAGCCGAAGTCAGATGCTTAATCGACTGAGCCACCCAGGCGCCCCAGAAACTCTAATAGTAATTTTAATTTAGTGTTCTAGAATAGGTAATGTTTTTTTTTTCTTTGTGATGTTTTGTGTTTTCCTATTTATTGTGACCAACGTAAACTAAATTTGAAATACAAATTCAGGGGATTTTTTTTTTAAGTATGGTACAAATCACACACACCCTTATCTTCTTAATAGAAATTAGGTTTTGAATACACTTTTTATTTAGAATAAAATATGTAGGAAAGTGTAGGTATATAGGAAAGTTGTAAGGAGCTTCTATAATTCCTTTACCCAGTTTCCCCTAATGTTAACATCTAGCCAATTGCTATATATCTTGAAATTAAGACAAAAGAATTCTAAGAAAAATCCTGGGAATTCTCAAAACTGTAACAAATGAAATATATATATATATATATATACACACATATATATATATATCAAATTCTCAAAAGATGTTGATTCTTTTTTTAAAAGAGTTGGGTTTTTTTAATTTTATTTTTATAAGGAGAGCACATGAGCAGGGGAGAGGAACAGAGGGAGAGAGAGAATCCCACGCAGGCTCCCAGTGCAAAGCCAGATGCGGGACTCGATCTCACCACCCTGGGATTATGACCTGAGTAGAAGTCAAGAGTCAGACCCTCAACCGACTGAGCCACCCAGGCTCCCCTCAAAAGATGCTGATGTTCTTCTGAACATACGTGAAATGTTGTAAATTTGACGAGTATTTCAGAAGTATTTTGACATAATGAATTTGAAGTATAATGACATAATGAATATGTCATTAGGGAACTTATGAAATTAGGGATTTTTTTTTTTGTGCTTATAACTGGAAATACCAGGGAACATCTTGACCCACGTAAATGACTATTCTGGGGAAACACCCCAGTTGGCCTTCTTGGTCTGTGCCCCGATACACAAACAACTGCAACGTTCCTTACAGAGAACTTTGCACCGTGAGGGTTTTATATTGTTCATCCTGTTTATACTGTTTTGTTTTTTCGTTTTTGGTTTTTGTGTGCGTATGGGGGTTTTTTGTTTGTTTGTCTTGGGTTTTTTGTTTTTTTGGGGTTTTTTTCTTTTTTTGTAATCGTTCTTATTATCTTGTCTTTCTTTAGGTCATTTCGGATCTGGTGTTGCCTCCTACTTCATATTCTTGAGATGGTTATTTGGAATTAATATTGTGCTCACAATTATGACAGGTGCTTTTATTGTCATTCCAGAGGTAAGAACTAGTTCAGGAGAGATAAAAATGCCAGTCGTTAAAAACAAGAGATGTCAGAGCAGTTTCATAACACGACTCCCCTCATCATCCTTGTATTCAAGCAAACTTTTTCTGTGGAGGGCCAGCTAGTAAATAGCTCGGGCTTTGCGGGGCCACGCGGCCCCGTCACACCCCTTCTGTCTGCCAAGCGGTGTGAAAGTGGCCACGGATGGCACATGAACAGTGTGGCTGTGTTCCAGTAGAATTCTTTTTTTTTTTTTTAATTTTTTTGATGTTTATTTATTTTTGAGAGAGGGAGAGTGAGCAGGGGAGGGGCAGAGAGAGAGGGAGACACAGAATCCGAAGCAGGCTCCAGGCGCTGAGCTGTCAGCACAGAGCCCTGATGCGGGGCTTGAATCCATGAACCTCAAGATCACGACCTGAGCTGAAGTCGGACGCTCAACCGACTGAACCACCCAGGCGCCCCCAGTCGAATTCTATTTATGGATACTGAAATTTGACTTTCAGATCGTTCTTAAGTGTCACAATATATCATTCTTCTTTTAATTCTTTTCCAACCATTTAAAAATGCAAAAATGCTTCTTAGCTCTTAGGCTGTTCAAAAAGAGGTGACAGGCCAGATTCGGCATCTGGGCCAGTGTGCAGACACTGTTCAAATAAAACCCACTTCTCAACTAACCTTTGTCCTCCCAAAGTAAATGGGGTTATTTTCCGTGCCATCAAAGAAACCCGGTGACCCCAAAAACCCATCTGTAGAAGCCCCGTCCAGCCCAGAGACAGAATACCCAGGCGAGCTGATCAAGCGAAGAGAAAATCTGCCCACCCGGGATTACCTCTCCATCAGTGAGAATCAACAGAAATCCAGCCCCTAGAGATCTCACACGTGCAACGCCTTCACAGGCCGTGGGGATCGGCCACCCCTTTTCTTCTGGTCCCCTCCCCTCACTGAGGATCCCACGACGTCCTGTTCTCTCCCACCAGCTCATTGCGGGCCAGCCCTTCGGAAGCACGGACAGCAAGACGATCCCCAAGGAGAGTGTTATGTCTGCCGAAGACCTGGACACCGTCTGGTCCCTGGGGGTGAGGTGGAGGCTGGGTCGCACTCTCATCTTGAGGGAAGGCTGAACGGGGGCCATAGTTCTGGAGCCCGGAAGTGACGCTGAGTGCTCTCTCTTTGCAGGGTTATCTACAGTACTCTGTCCTCTTCTACGGCTATTACGGCAGGGAGAGAAGGATCGGGAGAGTGGGCTACCGGCTGCCCCTGGCGTACTTCCTGGTGGGCATGGCTGTGTTTGCTTACAGCTTCATCATCCTCTTAAAAAAGTATGGCTGCTCAGTTTCTCCAAATACATGCCAAGAGTGATACATGTGATCGCAAGCTGGCCAATACCGTGTAACGTTAAGGCAGAACTGTCCCCGCTTTGTAGGTGGGGGGACCAAAGCTAAAGAGAGAGGTGCTCATTTTAACCAGCAGCTCTGTGCCAGGCTCCGGGTTGGGTCTGGAGAGACAAGAATCCCACAGACTTACCAGTTAACGTAATTTCAGGCAATTTAGTAAGTGCGGTGACAGAGATAGGAACAGGATGGTCTAAGTGACCGGAGCTTGCAGAGAGCCAAACATTCTCCGTTGGCCGCACGTCGGCCTGTGACCGAGCTACGAGTTCGGTAAGGGACAGGCTCGTCCGCGTCATGATGCGGTTGGCACACCCGGTCCATCACTGAGAGGGGACACGGTGGGAGGAAGACAAAGTGGCTGGGGGTGAGGCGTCCCGCACCGTCCCCACCGCGAGACCCACAGCCACTCACTTCCCCTCCCTGGGCCTCATTACTAAAATGGGCGGGTTGGCTCCCAGGACGGCCGGGTGCCCTGCCAGCCTTCACATGCCCAGCTTCTGTATTGGGGCCAGACACAGCGGACTGACTGACGGGCTGGGAGTCCAGGGAGAACCTGGCCCCACCCTGCGTGGCTCACCGGCTGCTTCTGTCAGCCTCGTGGGCACCATCACCATCACCATCAAAAAACAAAAGCCTAAAGAGGTGCACAGTGACCCAGGGGCCTCCACTTGGCAAGAAGCTTTCCAACCTGGCTTCTGGGGGGTTCTCAAAACCCCCACCTGGAAGACAGGCCTTTTGCTCGATGTTACAATCTAAGAGACGGATGAGAGCAAACTCAGGAACAAGGACTGTGGAGAGAGAACAGATAAAAGCTTATCACCAGAGACAGTCTGAAGGCAGAGGGACTTTGACCTTCAGTCTGAAGGAAGAGGGACGGCGGCTCCTGCCTTCAGAGGCATCTCAAGGGTGTCATGGGCAGGAGGCACCTGACAGGCTCCCTTCAGTGGGCAGGACGACGAGGTCAGCTCCAGGGAGAGTTTGATTTCACAGTCACACTGCCCGGCCCCGGGCACACATGCCTTCAGTGTCCTCCCGGCCACCAGAGTGGCCAATGCCATTTGCACAAGAGGGGCGCTGGACCCACCAGTGCCCCCCAGGGGCGGCCGGGGCCCATCTGACGCTGCCCTCACATGTTCGTCCCGGCTCCTCTCTTGCAGGATGGCCAAGAACTCGCGCACGAGCCTCGCCAGAGCCTCCAATGAAAACTACACGTTCTGCTGGAGGGTGTTCTGTGCCTGGGATTACCTCATCGGAAACCCGGAGGCCGCCGAGAGCAAAACGGCCGCCATCGTAAACAGCATCAGGGTGAGTGGGGCGGCGCAGGGGGCGCCGAGGGCGGCCAGGGGTCCTCCGACCTCGCCCGCAGCCTTGACCGCGGAGCCCCTGGGCCTCCGCGAGAGTCCGAGTCCTCCTCGGCGAGGGGACCGGCCCCGTGCACCCACAATCCCATGGAATACAGAACGGGGCATTGAAAAACTCTTTACTTTAATTTTCTAAATTTCATCCCCCGAAAATTTCAGTTGGTGCATTGCTGGTAATTTGCATAAGGGATTGCCGCCATATTGCAGGTAATTTGTGAGTGAAAAAATGCACGCGTGTTGGCGATATGAGCTTTAGCGGTAGCTCAGGAGAGGAAGCAGTTAGAAGCTCGCAGGGACTCGGGTCTACTGAGCAACCCGACAGCTCAATGCTGCCCCTTTCGGGAAATACCATTAGATCATTTCATTTATCAAATAACATGCTCTGCCCCCTCGTGTCCCCAAGCCCCCATGTGCATTTATTTTAATTTAATTATTTTTTAATGTTTATTCATTTTTGAGAGAGAGAGAGAGACAGCGTGCAAGCAGGGGAGGGGCAGAGAGAGGGGAGACACAGAATCCGATGCAGGCTCCAGGCTCCGAGCTGTGAGCACAGATCCCGACGCGGGACTCAAACTCATGAACAGCGAGGTCCAGACCTGAGCCAAAGTTGGGCAATTAACCAACCGAGCCACCCAGGCGCCCCTCCGTTTTCATCTAATGATTATACAAAGCACTGATGTCAACAACGTCTCACAGAGCGGTTCCAGATACTGACTCATCATTTCTTATCATGAAATAATTCTGAAGACTTATGATTAATGGTAACGCTAAGCTTCTAACTGAATGTGTCTTTCCTTAAAGGAGGCCATCCTGGAAGAACAGGAGAAGGAGAAAAGTAAAAACCCGTACGTATGGAGACTCCCCATGCTTCATTCGTTGAAATGCTACTTTAATTTGGCACAAAAATGATCCAACTATCTATATCTTATTTTCACACATCGTCAGGTAGCTCTTCTTCGTTTTTAAAAATATTTTTAAGTTTATTTATTTGTTTTGAGACAGAGAGAAAGAGAGAGAGCGCAGGCGAGGGGCAAAGAGAGAAGGGAGAGAGAATCCCAAGCAGGTTCCCTACGGTCAGCATGGAGCCCGATGCAGGGCTTGAACTCACAAAATGCAAGGTCATGGGCTGAGCTGAAACCAAGAATTGGACATTTGACTGACTGAGCAATCCAGACGCCCCTCTTCTTCCTTCTTAAAATCCGTCTTTCTAGTAATGTGACACGTGGGAAGCCTGTAATCTAATCGGTCAGTAGCAGTAGTCAAGAGTGGCTCCTTCCTCCTTCGATCAGGCCACAGTGTGAGAGTTCTTTTACTTAGATAATAAAGGAGGTATTTTTAGCACCAATTTCTAGCTTGCTAAATTAAGCAAAGAGTACTTTATTCTTTTTAATGGTTATTTATTTTTGAGAGAAAGAAAGAGAGAGAGAGAGCGTGAGCGGGGGAGGGGCAGAGGGAGAGGGAGACAGAACCGGAAGCAGGCTCCAGGCTCCGAGCCGTCAGCCCAGAGCCCGACGCGGGGCCCGAACCCACAAACCGCGAGATCACGACCTGAGCGGAAGTCGGACACCCAACCTACTGCGCCACCCAGGTCCCCGAGCAACAAATCCCAGAAGTCACAAGACGCAAATAGTATCCAATTCTTGTCGACAAGCCTTCCAAGGTGATGGCTCAGATCTGAACTTCTCTGGGATTTGAGGGCTGTCTGGGTGAGGTGAGGCCCTTTAGCCAGAGAGTTGACACGGAAGGGCCAATCCCCCAAGGGACAGTGACCTGTCCTCATGGGACAACTCTCTGACATACTCCCTGGGTCTTTAGCCCCTGGATTCGTTTCCGTGACGCAGAAAGCCTGTCGGAGCCACGCCGTGGATGTGGGGAGGTGCGCAAGCCCACGCAAGCCCCTGAGGAAGCAGGTGGGAAGGATTCCCCACAGGGAGGCGGGGGAGGGGTGCCTACTCTCCCTTCGTCCTTAGCTCCCACGACCCGGGACGGTCCCCTGGCCCTTCCGGGCCTCCACTTCCTCCCCTGTGAAACGAGAATGGGGCTCCATAGAAACTTCTCAGAGGGCAGAGAGCACCCACCCATCACAGCCACCCCCCGGGCACGAAACATGCCGACCACTTTGGGGCCCACCCCGATTCCCTGAGTTAGAACGTCTGGATGTGGGCCACCACGATCCACATTCTTACCAGGTGATTTTGCTGTCCCCCACATTTAAAAACTGCAGCGTCTGACTGCAAGATGACGCACGACCCATCATGATAAGCAAATACATCAGCAACAAGAAAAGCCTGTTCCCCAAGTCTCTTCCACAAGCGACTCCTGAATCCTCCCGCGGCTGCCAAAGCCTGGGGAGAATAGGCCCGCGATAGGCCTTCTGGGATATCCAGGATATTATCACAGGACGCGGAAGGATTGGGTAGAGACGGGCGAAGTGAACCTTTGACTGGCGACCCCAGCCTGTGCCCGTCACGTGCACTGTTGGGCGCAGTCAGCACGGGGACCAACAGGTGGCCCCCCCCACCCAATGACCATAGCGTGGCCTGGGAGCCCTGGTTGGCCCCCACCCAGGACGGCAGCGTGGTCTGGGCACAGGAGCAGGTGAGCAAGCACAGGACGCTGTGAACGGACCTCACCCTCTCTGAGATCCTCCATCGGCAGTGTTCTGACTCTTCATCTAAAGTTCTGCACAGAAAGACAAGGTGACGTTCATCAGATCACTTGGGGGTGAGCTTCCCCCTTGTACAGATGATGAAGGGCCACCACTGATGTGGAGGGGGGTGTCGCGACCAGCCCGAGGTCACCCGGAGGGTGGAATTACGCTTTACAGAGAGGCTGGTACACCTCTTCTGTGCCCTTCACGTCCTCCTTGGCCACGCCTCTTCCTCCAGCACCTGCTGCGGGCAGGGCCGTGGGGGCGCCACAGCTGTGTGCACACGGCCCCTCGCACCCCTCACCCCTCACCCCTCACCCCTCACCCCTCACCGGTACCCGCTGCTCAGTGCCCCCCCCCCACAGCCCCTCTGAGGCTGCAGTGTGGGGCACCCACCGAACCCCGGCCAGCGTGCGTGCACGGGAATCTGACGGGCTAGGGGCAACGCCGGGGGTTCACTCTCGGGGAGCCACCCTTGACCCGCAGGGAGGAAAGCGATGACAGAGGCTTCCCTACTTCTCGCCGGGCAGACCGACCTGAGACACAGCTCGCAAGCCCCTCAGAAGGCCCTGCCGTTGCCGCGAGCTGTGGCCAAGTCTGTCACGTCCCCTCCTCTGGCTGCTCTTCCTCCTGTCTCCCCCACAGATCCCCTGGGATCACACCCCGAGTAAAGTACTTGCAAACAGGCCTTTGCCTGATGCTCTGTTTGCGGGGAAACCCAGGCTAAGTCTGGCCCCAAAGTTGGAAGAAGACGCCTTCAAAATAAGCCAGTTGGTTGGGGCGCCTCGGGGGCTCAGTCGGTCGAGCGTCCGACTTCGGCTCAGGTCACGATCTCACGGTTCATGGGTTCGAGCCCCGCGTCGGGCTCTGTGCTGACGGCTCGGAGCCTGGAGCCTGCTTCCGATTCTGTGTCTTCCTTTCTCTGCCTCTTCCCCTCTCATGCTCGGTCTCTCTCGCTCTGTCTCAAAAACAAATAAACACTAAAAAAAAAATTTTTTTTTTAATAAAAAGATAAGAAATATATATATAGAAGCAGTTGGAATCAGTGAGTTTGCCCCCAGAGTTAGCAAGGAAAGAGCAAACCCCTGTTCCATTCCTCGTTCATCATCTAGAAAAAAGCTAGGATGTGTTTATACGCGCTGGGCCCATTCCAGGAGCTGAGCATACCACGGCGAGGAAGAGTAAACCATTTCAGAGCGTATGTTCTCGAGGGAAAGACAGCTGATCACCTACCGCATGGACCTGTGCACAGTGTCACATTCGCAAGACTTGTCTCGAGTCCCCCCGAGGGCAGTGGGGTGGGCTTAGAAGTCCTCGTTGATCCCTCAGGAGAGGAGGAGTTTGGGGGTGGGTAGGGAGAGCACCGACGCCTCAGGGGCAGGGGGTTCACACGACACGAGGTGGGTCCCGTCGTTCACGCGGTGCCCAGAGCGCAGCCCAGCGCCCCATGCTCACGCTCGCCTCTCCCCGCAGGGCAGTGACCGTGTGCCTGAGGGTTATTGCCAATATCCTGGTGCTTCTGTCGCTCGCCGGGAGCATCTACCTCATCTACTTCGTGGTGGACCGGTCCCAGAAGCTGGAACAGTCAAAGAAGGAGCTGACGCTCTGGGAGAAGAACGAGGTACTCACCACCTTCCCCGCACGCACCCTCCAGGAGAGATGCCAGAGCAGCCTGCCCTCCCCTTCCCGGCTGTTCCTTAGGCAGGTGGGCTGGAAATATCCCCCTGGACAACCTAGTCCCCCTGTCCGAGAATACCGACTGCACGGGCTCTGAGCCACAGGGGCCACACCAAGACCTGGAGGGATGGTTTGGTTGGTCGCTGTCGGGAACGGTTCCAATTCAACGTCACCTGCAAGCGTTCGTTTCCTTCTTCGCCTTTGGGTCTCGCGGACTGTGGTTTGCTGCTCTCTCGTGGTGGTTCTTCGCACACACACGTTTCCAGACACGGACATCCCCCGCAGCCTCGCTTTAATGACCAAATCGCAGTCCGTGGCACCTGTCATAGCTGACCACACGCCAGCTCTTAAACACTTAGGTTGTTTCTATATGTCTTTTTTTTTTTAACGTTTATTTATTTTTGAAAGAGAGAGAGAGAGAGAGAGCACAAGCAGGGGAGGGGCACAGAGAGAGAGAGAGACACAGAATCCGAAGCAGGCTCCAGGCGCTGAGCTGTCAGCACAGAGCCCGACGCAGGGCTCGAATCCACGAACTGTGAGATCATGACCTGAGCGGAAGTTGGCCGCTTAATGGATGGACCGGCCAGGCGCCCCCTCCGTATTTCTAAATTAACAAACAGGGATTTCTAAATCCCAAACCAGGCTTGTTTGCTAAAAGGTCTCTTCTCTTGGTCGATGTGAATATTCCCATGACGGAAGCGGCCGAGAGAAACGTTACGACCACTCTCCTAATTCTTAGTATCTGTTGTAAGGCCGCTGCCTCCCAAACCCCGTTGGCTTTTCCCGCCAAGGTCTAAAAGGCAGATGTGGAGACCGTCCCACCGACTGCTGTTGTAGAAACGAGCGTCATCCTTGGAATTTACAGAGCAAAGTGCGTAGGGGAGAGGCTGTTCTTAGGTTTTCCTCAAGCGACCCTCGTTCAGAACCTGAGACGGCATCAGGTCAGGTTTTCTCAGGCCTCTTATTTCATGCCAGGTAAGTGGGTTACCTGTGTTTGCAGATAGACCAGGTTTTTAAAGGCATATTCAGATATGGCATCTTTCCTTAGCTCACACCGCCCGGGTACCAGCTAAACGTCCTTCTTTCGTCGTCAGAAAGGCAGATAAACAGGACCCAGGCGTGACCCTCGAGATATTTACTCTTCCGTGTGCAGAAAGCGTATCCGATCACCTGTGGGCACCCCCCTTTCCTGCGTGTAATAGTTGGGTCACCTCCACCCGCCATCCAAGTGACCAGCAGGGCAACTGGGAGACGTGGCGGGACTGCTCACAAATCCCCGGTGGCAAACGTCCGCATCTCAGATTAAAGCCGGCTCCTAAAAGGAGTAAAGCCCGTGACAGGGTGGCAGGGGCCTCTCCGAAACATCGAATCGGCAGGGATCTGGGGGAGGGTTTCTGCGTGGGAACCGCACAGCCCTCCGGGTGCCCAGCGACCGCACGGAAGGCCAGGAGGCCAGCGGGAGGCACGCGAGTCCGGGCCGGGGGGGGACTGGGGACTCAGGGCTGGCTCGCGCTCTCTCGGCAGGTGAGTGTGGTCGTCTCCCTGGTCACCATGCTGGCGCCATCAGCCTTCGACCTCATCGCCGCCCTGGAGATGTACCACCCGCGGACCACGCTGCGTTTTCAGCTGGCAAGGTACGGGAGCCCCGTGGGAAATGCCACGCGGGGGGCACCCGTGTGCCCCCCACACGGGGGACCCGCGTCCCTCAAGAGCCCAGCTTGTTCGCTGCCCTTAAAGCTTAGCACAGAACTTCCCCGGGGGTGCCTCTCAAGGAAAGCAGGATGCGCAGGAGAGAAAGTGGGAAGGAGGAGGAAAAGGAGGCTGGGAGAGAGGGGTGGAGAGGGCGGTGCGAGGCTGGTGGCTGGACGCGACGGCTGGGGGTGCTGGAGGCCCGAGGCATGGCAGCTGCTGGGTCTGACGGGGTGTCCCCATGGGGGCAGGGCACCCACATCCGTTTCTAGTGTTGGCTTCTCCCCGTCTCCCTGAAAAGTCCACGGCCCCCAGAGGGCAGTCCCCTCGTCCATGCGGTAGACCAGGAGCGGGGACTATTGGCCGAGCGGGGCCGGGGAGGCGCCACACAGCCCCGCCTCACATCTGCCTCTGCGTCGTCTCTCGTGCCGCTCGGTGACATTCTGCAGAACCAGTCGCCCGCCAGCTTCGGGCAAGGTTGCTCTCGTTCAGGGGTGGCAAACGTTGTCCAGAAAGACCAGAGGGTGAACGGTTTGGGTCTTGCGGGATAGGTCTCTGTGGCTTCTGCTCAGCCCCGAGGTTGTTACATCAGGACAGTGGCCAGGGGCCATTTGCAAAGGAGCAGGCGGGTGTGGCCATGTCCCTCACACCTTGACTGACAACAAGTCCTTTATAGATTTTGGATACTAACCCTGTGTCCCATATGTTATTTGTAAATATCTTCTCCCATGTCGGTTGCCTTTTAGTTTTGTTGTTTCCTTTGCTGTGCGGAAGCTTTTGTATCTTTTTTTAAAAACTGTTTATTTCTTTTGAGAGGATACATGTGCGTTAGCGGGGGAGGGGCAGAGAGAGAATCCCAAGCAGACTTCTTGCTGTCAGAGCAAAGCCTGATGTGGGGCTCAATCCCACAAACTGTGAGATCGTGACCTGAGCCAAAATCAAGGGTCAGACGCTTAACCGACTGAGCCCCCCAGGCGCCCCGGAGGCCTTTTTTTCTGATGACGTCCCACTAGTTCACTCTTATCTCCCTTGTCTCCGGAGATTGTCTAGTAAGAGGTTGCTGCGGCCTGTTTTCTCCTGTAGGATTTTGATGGTGTCCTGTCTCACATTTAGGTCTTTCACCCATTTCGAATTTGTTTTTGTGTATGGTATATATAACAGAATACTACTCAGCGATCAAAAAGAAGGAAATCTTGCCATTTGCAACAACGTGGATAGAACTAGAGTGTATTACGCTAAGCAAACTAAGTCACTCATGTGTGGAATTCGAGAAACCTAACAGACGAACATAGGGGAAGGGAAGAAAAGTAAGATAAAAACAGAGAGGGGGTTAAAAACCGTAAGAGACCCTTAAATACAGAGAACAAACTGAGGGTCACTGGAGAGGGGTAGGGGGATGGGCTAGATGGGGGATGGGCATTAAGGAGGGCACCTGTTGGGATGAGCGCTGGGTGTTGTATATGTTAGCTAACTGGAATTAAATAAGAAAGAAGGAAAGAAAGAAAGAAAGAAAAGAAGGAAAGAAAGAAAAAGAAAAGGAAGGGAGGGAGGAAGGAAGGAAGGAAGGAAGGAAGGAAGGAAGGAAATAAAGAAAGAGCCCACAAGGGGTCTGCAGAAACCTCCCCACCCAGGGTGGCTCCAGGATGAGATTCCAAACCGGCCCAAACCCGGTCCTCCTCCTGTGCCCAGCCCCGATCTTGACCTGAGAGAGAGAAGTGTCTGCCTCAGCTCTGTCCTCACCAGCAAGCATTGGGGAGGATCAATTCTATTACTTCATTGGTTCTAACAGCAATCGCATTCTACAGATCGGTCTCGTTATTCACGGTCAAAGCTAGAGAAACAGAGTCATCAAGAGACTTGCCCGAGACAAATTAGGTCTAATTCTGGTCATAAGAGCAAGACATATTGTTTTAGTCCCATTAACTCACCACAGCAGATCATGTCACCTTTTGTCCAGGGCCCGGGGAGGCCCAGAGCAAAGGGGGACCAGGAAAACACGTGTTAATCCTCTGTTCTCCTGTCGGGCAGCACTTCTGAGCATATTCGGAGGGTCCTGCCCTGTGCGGGTGCCCCAAATGCAGAGACAAACGGGTTCTGGCTGGGTGCACCGGGAGTCGAGGGAGAGCCAGGGCTCCTCTGTGCGGGGAGTCGAGGGGGGATCCAGGGCTCCTCTGTGCGGGGAGTGGAGGGGCGAGCCAGGGCCGGTGGCAGTGATGCCCCAGACCCCCCTGCTGGCTCCCACCCACGTGTCTGAACTGCACCTGTGAACAACGGGGCTTTGAGGACCGAGGGGTGATGCCAAGCATCAGCTTGGAGTCTGGTCCTCGGGATAAAGCCGTTTCTCTTCTTCATGCACCTGTACCGGTTTTGTGACCCCCTAAGTGCCAGCCAGGGTCCCCGGGAGGAGCTGGTGAACCCATCGCTCGCCTGTCTGGCCTCGTTGTCCCCGACGCGCGTCTGCCAAGGCTCAGGCCGTGTGCCGGGAGATCCCAGGGCGTGTTTGCCCGGCCAGGAGCGCGTCTCTGATCGGTGGCCGGCTGACCCCCCGCTCACAGCTGCCCAAAGTCCCCCGAGCGGCTGGCGGCCTGACCCGCGTGTGGGAAGCAGACCCTGCGGCGCTCAGGTGGTGTTCTGCCTCTGGAGAACTCTGGACCTGAGCCGCTCACTGGGCCCCGTGTTGCAATCCACTTGTCCCTTCAGCGCGCGCCTGACCGGTTGGGAGTCTCGAATGAGACCCTGCCTGGAAAATCACCTTACGAACCAGGAATGGGGACACAAAGATGCGTAATTTACACGACCCTCCAGAGCCCCACCTCCTGAGCTCACACGCTTCCTGCGACACTAGCAGCTTTAGTATGCTGCCCCCAGGACGGGGCCTGAGGGGTCCCCAGGCCCCCTTCAGACCGACTGAGCAGGATGCGCTCTGGAGTTTTTATTCCCCACCCCCATACGATTCTGAAGGGAACCGCGTGGGGCAGCCACTGTCTCGGGGTGACCGTGAGATTCGCTCCCACGTGGGGCACGTCCAGAACCTCGGACTTGCGTGTGGGGCTCTCTCTCCAGGTGGGCGTGTGTTTTCAGGGTCCTCGTGCTGTACCTGGGGAACCTCTACAGCCTGATCATCGCTCTCCTGGACAAAGTTAACAGCATGAGCGCTGAGGTGAGTGCCATCCTCGGCAGAGGCCCCTGTCCCATCCTCGCTGCCACGCCTGTACGCGCACATGCACACACACACGCGCACACACACACGCATGCATGCCCACTTGTGCACACACGCACATGCACGCACACGCATGCCTGCACGCACACACACAAACACATGCGCACATGCACACACACATGCATGCATGCCCACTTGTGCACACACGCACATACGCACACACACATGCCTGCACGCACACATACAAACACACGCACACATGCACACACGTGCGGCACATACACGTGCACATGCATACACACATGTAAACACGCGTGCACGTGCATACACATGTACACATGCATGTGTGCACACACATGCCTGCACGTGCACATACAAACACATGCACACACGCCCAGCACACATGCACATGCATACACACATGCATGTGCGTGCACACAGATATACACGTGCACGCGCGCACACATACACATGCACACACGTACTCACACATGCGCGCACGTGTACACACACGCACACACACGCACACCCACAGGGGCCATCACCCTCGCGGACATTGTCACCGCTTACTCTTGCCCTCCATTCGTCTCGTTCACCACTCAACTCAGCTGTGGCCTTCTCAAGGCAAAGAGAGCAGAATTAGCCCCGTTTCCAAGCTAAAGAAACTGAGGCCGGAGCTTATGGCTGGCGAGTGACCCGGCCGAGAGAGGGGAGCGGGGCGTCTCGACTCCTGCTCCCTTGCCCGGGCCGCCCCGCCTCTGTGAGCTCCATCCATCGGGACGAGGCGGGCATCTGCGGCGACAGGGGACGATCCCGGGAAGGGAGGCTGGCCGTGAGACCCACGGAGGCGCTGGGGAGAACGCGAGCACGCGTGGGGACAGTTCAGAGGGGGCCCCCCTCCCGGCCCCGCCCAGGGCAGCTCCGGCGCCCCTTGTAAGCCCGCGGCACCTGTGAGGCGCCCCACGTGGTGGGGGAAGGGGGAGGGGGGAGGGGGGAGGGGGGAGGGGGCCTCGGGCCGGCGCCACCTTCCGAAGGCTCCCACGGGCAGAAGCGGCCGTGGCGCCACACGGACGGGTCCCTTACTCGCGATGCGCCCGCACACCGCCCCGGAACGTCCCCGTCAGCCTCAGCCTGCTCCTCCGTAACACGGGGTGACGACTGTCCCGACGCGCTCGCGGGGGCGAGAAGATGCGCCGGGTGTTAACCTGGACGGTGTCTGGAGGCCGGGGCTGAAGGGGCCAACCACCCAGCTAGAGAGAGAGAGTGGACAGATAGACGGAGACGGACAGGGAGGCAGACACAGTGAGAAAGAGAGAGGCGGAGGGAGATTATTCCCAAGCAGCGCTGTTCTGGGTGTCTACGATTCTTATTTACAAACACGCAGCAATCTTTTTTGCTTCCTTCCGTCGCCCCCGCAGGAAGCTGCCACCAGCAGTAACGCGAGCCACTGGACGGGGTCTGCCGTCTTCTCTGCCGCCAGTGCGGCCCCTGAAGGGGAGAAATGGGCCACGCGTGGGCCCGGGACCGGGCTCGGGAGAAGCGGAATGTGGACCCCAGAGGAGGCTGGCCTGCCGACCCCCCCCTTGCCCCTCGCGGGGGCCAACAAGACCGCCATCTACACCCAGAGTCTTCAAGACCAGTGCTGGGAGACATACGTCGGCCAGGTGGCTCCCTCGGTCCCTCGTAAAGCCCCTCCACAGCCATTCATCACTTCGTTCTGAAGGGTCACTACCTCTGTTTTATAGGAAAGGAAACTCAGGTTCAGTGAGCGTTTCCGATTTTCTCCGATTCGATGGTAACAATCGGCACAAAGACCCGTGCAGCGTTGGCTACGTGCCGGCCCCGTGTTAAGCGCTTAGTCCCCATGAGACCCTATCGTGACCCTCCTTGTAGACACACGCGGGGAAACTGAGACTCCAGGGGTGAAGGTACTTGCCCGTGGACACAGACAGTAAAGAGCAGAAGGCAGGTCTGAACCCGGGCATCCGCTCCAGGCTCAGCCTCCCCATACGGGATCTCATGCAGAGACTCTCAGCGACCCCCCCACACCCCCCAGGTTATTGTCTGTCCTGTGAACTTGAATCGCTGGCCCCAAGTGGTCTCCAGTGACTCAGAACCACAGACCTCAGGTTCTGTCCTGGTTTCGTGTCAGGTTGGACTCAGATACCAAAATTCAAATTCAGATGAACAAATATTCGTTGAACGCCCATTAGGCACCAGACGCGAAGACGCCACGGTGGGGGGGTGGGGGTGGCGTGGGGACTGGCAGAGGTTGGGGGCCCTGCAGGAGGAGGTGGCCCCAAGGACCCCCTGTGTTCCAGGAGATGCTGAAGCTTTCCATCATCGACATGCTCTTCACCGTGGCCAGCGTTCTGCTCATCGACTTCTTCCGAGGACTTTTCGTCCGGTACCTGAGCGACTACTGGTGCTGGGACCTGGAAAGCAAGTTTGTAAGTGAGATGCTGGGTCCACGGGGAAGCTCCTATGGCCGCACCCTCCTCTCCTGATGTGGCTGAAATGGGAGGGAAGAGGGGAGGGTGCACAGGGCTGAGTTGCCTTCTCGTTCTCAGCCGTACTGTTTCCTGGGGTGGCCACGCAGACCACGATCTCTCTGTGTCTGTAACACCAAAGAACCCTTTGCACGTGACTATCATGAACTGGTTCGCACAAGGAACTTTGGAACCGTTTATTTATTTTTTTTAACATTTATTTATTATCTTTGAGAGAGAGAGAGACAGAGACAGAGACAGAGCGTGAGCAGGGGAGGGGCAGAGAGAGAGGGAGACCCAGAATCCGAAGCAGGCTCCAGGCTCCGAGCTGTCAGCCCAGAGCCCGACGCGGGGCTCACACTCACGAACCGTGAGATCATGACCTGAGCCGGAGTTGGATGCTTAACCCACTGAGCCACCCAGGCACCCCTGGAACCGTTTTTTTTAATGTGAAAGTTCCTTTTCTCTTGTAGCCTGAATACGGGGAATTCAAAATAGCAGAGAACGTGTTACATTTAGTCTACAACCAAGGAATGATTTGGTAAGTATCAAAGCTCCTTCTTACCTTTGTGTACCTCTCATCCAGGCTAAGATTTTTTTTTTTAAGTTTATTTATTTATTTTGAGAGAGGGAGCGTGAGCGGGGGAGGGGGGCAGGGAGAAAGAGACAGAGACAGAATCCCAAGCAGGCTCCGTGCCGTCAGCGCTGAGCCCGATGCGGGCCTCCAACTCACAAACCGTGAGACCGTGACCTGAGCCGAAATCAAGAGTCAGACGCTTAACCAACTGAGCCCCCCAGGCGCCCCCCGGACAAAGATTTTGCCTTACTCAGTCTGGACGGGACACGATTGTAACAGTCATAAGAATTAAAAGCGACATAAACAGTTCCTAACTAGACCATGTTGCAAGTGTAGTTAATTTTACTATGGCTTTTTAGCAATGGCTTTCTAAGCATTTTGCAGAAAGGAACGAGAAAAGAAATAGTCTGTATTTAGGCCACTATTAGTCACAGCCCCCCCCAAATATATATATATATATATATATATCTGCACAGGAACCATTAGAATAAGCTGCTGGGAGGTTGGGGGACGGCTGGGAACACAGTCTGCTGAGCCCCCAGGAGTTCCAGGAGTGGCTGTGTCACAGCTGGGTCCAGGCCCGCCCTCAGCCCCCCACTGTCCCTCCCATGTGGCTCTATATTTTCATGGAGACACTGAGCCCAGAGCATGGCCATCGTCCAGACGGAGAGACCCATCCTGGGATGAAATCCATTCACGCGGGGCAACTCCCGGCCAAGGCAATCTTTTTCCTAAGGACACCGAAGACGCAAAGGGACCCCCACATACGCGCGTGTCTGTGGGAGCACGGCGGGGAGCTCCCCGAGTCAAGCCTCCGCCTCTGGCTTTGCCTGTCGGACCACACGCAGTGCTGTCTGTTCAAATGCAGGCAAGGAAAAGAAGTTTCCACCCTTCTTTTCGGAGGCTCCGTGCATTCAGAAAACACAATCTCTCTCCCTAATCATTCAGTAAAATGCATGAGGCATAGAGAAGCATCGAGTAACGTTTCCTCAAAGTCTGTACCCTTATAGTCCGCTCCCTTTTGCACAGTTTTCACAAATGCAGTATTTAAGGCCACACCCAACGCTTATTTAATATTTTGCTCAGCATCAGGCACTTTTATAAGTACAGTAATCTCGCATCGTGGCAAGAAGAGGGGTGAGTGCAGTTCATAAGATAGTTTGAGAGGGAGGCCACTTTCATAGACCTTTTGTGACATCATCTTCTAATGGTTCTGTTTTACTGGGAGTTCTTGTTAATCTCGTAGTGCCTACCTTGCAGGTTAAACTTCATCACCTGGGGGGGGGGGGATGTGTAGGAAAACCCGGTGTATGCGGGGTTCAGCACTGTCCCCCAGCGCGGGGGTTTTGGAACAGAGCCCTGCAGACCAGGAGGGGACTGCCGTATGGGCAATTTTGTCAAAGCGAGAAAGCAAAGATCCTCTTGGGATTTCTATGCGCGACAAGAGGTACTAAGGCGGGTCTCTCGGGAAAGCGGGGTGGCCCGAGGCCGACTGTCAGGTGTTGGGGCGAACGTGTGTGCCCCCCCGCCGCACGAGGAGGCAGACACAAACGCCGAGCACACCCGCGCGGCAGGGGCGGCGTCACAGGGTCACTCCTCGCCCGCGGGGGTGACCGGCCGTGTCCGCGAGCCGGGCGGCCCGGCTCCCGGCCCCTCCGGGGTGTCTCCGGTTCCTTAGGCATCGCGGGGACGCCCCAAGCGTCCGAAGCGGCACAGCTCACCGCCTCCCCTGTGCTGCAGGATGGGGGCCTTCTTCTCCCCGTGCCTCCCGGCGTTCAACGTGCTCAAGCTGATCGGGCTCATGTACCTGAGGAGCTGGGCCGTGCTCACCTGCAACGTGCCCCACCAGCAGGTGTTCCGAGCCTCCAGGTGAGTGGGAACCGCGGCCGCTGCACACGGAGGGCTCGTCGGGCCTCCCGCCCCCGGGGCCACGTGCCGCAAGGGGTGTCCCAGCGGCCGCCCGGCCCTGGCCCGGCCGTCCTCCGGTCGCACGTCCCCTGAAGCCCCCCGCCCGTGCCCCGCCCTCAGATCGACTCCGATTCACTCCTCCCCAGCTCCTCACGTTTGTTTTGAAACGCCTTCCTGGTCTAAGAACCATCTAGAAAAGGCACAAGGCGTAAACGTGCACGAACCGAGTGCGAGTAGGGAACCGGCACCCAGATCAAGAAGCAGACCCAGAGTCATACCCGGAAGCCCCCCTTGCACTCGATTTCCCTCGTTACCGACTCCTAAGGGCGCCGCGTTTCCCGGCTTCTGGCTTTGTGTACTGTCAGCTCTGCGCTCGTGCGGGGCTTCCTAAGGAGAGCACCCCAGGGCCTTTATCCCTGCTCCTGTCGGTGGGCGCGTGGGGTGCTCCCCACCCTGCTAGGAACAGCGTTGCCTTCAACAGTCCCCTGAGCATCCTTTTAAACTTTTTAAAAAATGTTTCTTTGTTTTGAGAGAGAGCGAGCGAGCAGGGGAGGGTCAGAGAGAGAGGGAGAGCGAGTCTCGAG
Source organism: Herpailurus yagouaroundi (assembly GCF_014898765.1). Taxonomy (NCBI): domain Eukaryota; kingdom Metazoa; phylum Chordata; class Mammalia; order Carnivora; family Felidae; genus Herpailurus; species Herpailurus yagouaroundi. The sequence goes on along the minus strand of NW_024412416.1, from coordinate 2,344,259 downwards.
CAGGCCCCGTGCAGCAGCACAGAACCTGATGTGGGCAGAACCCACGAACCTTGAGATCATGACCTGAGCAGAAATCAAGAGTCAGACGCTTAACTGACTGAGCCACTCCTGCGCCCCCCCCCCCGCCCATTTTTTTTTTTTTTAATTTTTAAAATATTTATTTTTGGAAGAGAGACAGAGACAGAGACAGAGTGCAAGCAGGGGAAAGGCAGAGAGAGAGAGGGAGACACAGAGTCCGAAGCAGGCGCCAGGCTCCGAGCTGTCAGCACAGAGCCCGACGCGGGGCTCGAACCCACAAACCGTGAGATCACGACCTGAGCCGAAGTCGGAGGCTCAACCGACTGAGCTCCCCCCCTCCCCAATGCCCCGGGAGCCTCCTGCAGGAGGAGGATTTTTCTGTCTAAAGAGTCAGGGCCTCGGTGTGGGTGTCGGTTTGGGCATATCATCGGGTCAACTGTCACAGAAGGGACTCAGCAGGCGGCACGCGGTTTCTTCGCAGATCCAACAACTTCTACCTGGCGATGCTCCTGTTCATGCTGTTTCTGTGCATGCTGCCCACCGTCTTTGCTATTGCTCGGTACAAGCCGTCTCTGAACTGCGGGCCCTTCAGGTAAGTTACTTCGGGTCTGTCTCCTCTGCCCTGAGCGACTGAGCTCTAGGGGAAGGGCCCCGGCCTTGAAGGGAATTCTCTTCCCGGCCGACGGAACAGGTCAACAGCAGAGAAGGGTCTCGAACCCACAGCCTGGGAGTCCAGGACCGGTGAGCGCCCTTTCCCTGACGGCAGGCTGGGAGAACATCTCCGTGCTCTTCTGGAAAAGATAGAGCCTATCAAAACGGTACAGCCTGCTGTGCGACAGAGGAGGTCACCTGGGCGCTCGTCCCTTCCAGAGCTCAGGAAGCCGTTATCAAAAGATAACCCACGTCCCTTTTCATTCTACGTTACTTCTCTAACTGCGTCAGGGTAGCAGGGCCCAGAGCTCTCTGCCGAGCTTTCCCTTCAGGTCGGGTTCAAAACTATCGGGGACATTTACCGTCCTTAAAACGCACACGCACACACGGTGATCGCTGACTCCACCTTCGAATCTCCCATCAGTCGGACAAGTCATACAAAAGCTTAGGAATGTTGCATGTCTTACACTTTGGGGTATCTACCCTCCCTTGGCACCTGACCCCGAGGACGGGGCTCCGGCCATACGGCTGTTGCTTGACGGTCCGTAGAGTCCTCCTGCCAAAAGCAACACCATCTGGGGTTCTGTCTTCCTCGCAGCGGACAAGAGAAGATGTACGACGTCGTGTCGGAGACCATCGAGGAGGACTTCCCCGCGTGGTTCGGCTCCGTGGTGGGGTACGTCAGCAGCCCCGTGGTCATCCTGCCGGCCACTCTGCTGCTGTTGTGAGTACCACACGCGACGCACACACCCCGCTCCCTGCCAGGCTTGGGGGACTTCTGCAGCCCTGGCCACCGAGAGAGCGCTGCTCTCCAATAACCCAATAAAAGCCACGAGTTCATTGCAAAGTCCCGCGTAGAGCCTGATGACCCAGGCGGGAGCCGCGGAGGGAGGGACGGCGGGCTTCGTTCCGCCGAGGCCGCTGCGATGGGGCCGAATGCCGCTATCGTCGTCTTGTCGGACAGACGCTGAAATCATCCCGCACCAGCCTGGCCGCGAGCGCGCCCCGGGCGGCCGGCAGCAGGAGGCGAGGGGGGCTCACGCGTGGCCTGTGTTCTTCCGTCCCAGCATGGTCATCTATTACCTTCAGAGCATCGCAAGATCCTTAAAGCTCAGCAACCAGCAGCTCAGAATGCAAATCCAAAACGTAAGCACGGCCTCGTCTCTGCCGTCGTGACTGCGTGTCCGCCGCGGGGCAGCTCTCGCCCGCAAGGGAATACCGGTGAGGTCACGTTTCCGGATTCCGAGGACTCTTGGCCACCTCCGGGGCACAAGGCCACGCCTCCCCCAGGCTCCAGCAGAGTTCTTTCTAAGAAATCCCAGGGACAGCTCCCATTGGCCCAGGAACTAGCTGACTCCCGCCCACCGCGGCCTTGCTGATGCCCTGAGCGCGTCAGCGCCCTCTTGTGGCTGCCCCAGGGACTCAGGGTGCAGGGCTCTTCTGTGGGCCGCGACCCACTCACAGGAAGGAAAAAGGGCCCCTTTCCCGTTCTGTGTCAACTTGCACATTTGAGCCCACGCACTCTGTTTGGACCCAAAGACGCACCTTTTTCATGACTTTCAGGCTCCGGTGTCGTCACCCCCTCTCCCATCTGGGACTTAGCTCTCAGGACGGTCAGAAGGAGACTAACAGGTCCAGCGTGGGCACGGTGTCCCCCCTCTGCACACCGCCCCGGCCAGGACGGGGTGAGGCAAGGGAGGCACGGGCTCTCGGGCTCCCGCTGACCCTGCCCCACGCAGCCGAGAGTGGGCGGTGCCTCCCTACAATGCCACTCCTGGCTGCCTCCTCGCCCCACCCCAGTCCCAGAGCCCCACGCAAAAAACATCCGCCTTTTTCAACTTTGAAAACCGTAACTCCTGTGAGTATCGGCTCAGGCAAAGAAACAGTTCCGTGAACCATCATAAGAAACGGACGTGGAGCTACAGAAGGCGTTTTGGGGAAACATACACGTCCCATGTTGATCTGTATTTCCTCATCTGTGTCTCAGGTTGACCATATTGGCAGAATCGACACCCGGTCTGTCGAACAGCTGGCCCTAAAAATAAAACCTGCTGGGTAAAACTTCAGCTCTGGGGTGTCGGCGTTTATTCATTTAAGCAAGGCCCGAGTCCCCGAGTACGCTGTCCCCAAGTGATAGCAGTCGTAGGCTCTTGGCCCAAGGCGTGAGCAGTCACACGTGAATTCCCCCCCTCCCCCAGAATAGTGTTCATTACTTCTTCCTGCTAAAACCAAAGCAAACATGCTTATTATTTGTATTTCAGGCCAGATCTGAAGACAAGAAAAAGGTTGCCCAAATGGTAGAGGGTAAGTAGAAACAAAAATGCCTCATGCCTCAGTTGGGGCGGCGGGGGGGGGGGGGGCATTTAAAAATACAGCAGTTCGGGGGCACCTGGGTGGCTGAGTCAGTTGAGCGTCCCACTTTGGCTCAGGTCATGATCTCACGGTTTGTGGGTTCAAGCCCCGCGCTGGGCTCTGTGCTGACCTCTTGGAGCCTGGAGCCTGCTTCCGATTCTGTGTCTCCCTCTCTCTCTGCCCCTCCCCTGCTCACACTCTGCCTCCTGCTGTCTCAAAAATAAACATTAAAAACAATGTTTTCAATACAGCCGTTTAAGGTGTGCTACCAATACAAATGTCTGATAAACTGTGGTTTTCACAATGAACTAGGCACAATAAAATAGGGCTATAAATATTGGTTTAAACTTATAATTTTTCCGTCATACCCAGGCCTGTGAATAGCACCAAAACATGTCTGAAATCAGAAGGAGAGTTTGAGTCGGGAGAGAAAAAGCAGCAGAGAAATCTGGAGCAAACCCATACGGATGCCCTTGTCTTGTTAACTTTTCTGTACCTCTCGATGGCCATTTCCTTTGCGAGACCCCCCTCCCCCCGTTGGTGCCCCAGGTGCAGCCTTCTGAGGGTACCCCTCGTCCCACTCCCGCAGGGCAATGCCAGCTGGGCCTGGCCTTCTCTCCCCAAATTCTCCAGGGGCCCCGACAAACTTGTTCCCGCCCAGGCTCCCCCTCCTGCAGAGAGCTGGTATGGCCGGAAGGAAGGAGGTGGGCCCCCGGGGCCCCCCGTCTGCCCCCGGGGCCACGAAGAGACCACGGAGGGATCACCCCGCAGTGCTGAAAGGGCACAGGCCATGTTCTCCTGCAGAAAATGAATGAGATTGAAGCCCTAAAAGGCTCCATGGGTCGGCTCTGTGTCTGCAGAGCTCATTAGATCCGTCCCCCTCGTGGGGCTTGGGGGGGGCGCTGAGGAAGAGCCAGGAGGCCCAAGGGTTAGCCTTGCCCCTCCCCCTTTTCAGAAAGCACCCTATGTATGAAAATCCGCTACAGAAAAAGACTGAAGCTCACACGATCAAACCCCACTGAAAGTCAAGGACTACTTGCCAACGGGACATAATTTAGTTCGGGTGGTCCTTAAAACCGAGGGCCTCGGGAGCTCTCTCGGGAGGGCAGTGGCTTTGTCCGATGGCCCTCTTTCAGCTCCAGGCTACGTCTTCTTCCAGAATGCTGTGTGAACTGCTTCCAAAAGCTCATAATTGTTGTATAAGCTTTATGATATGCATTGTGTAGGTAAACGACCAGAGCCCCAAAGCTGGGCAACGACCCGCTTTGCCTCTGGGGGCCTCACATGATGCATCTATAAAGCCTCGGGGTTCATGGGAGTCCACACACCCTTCCAGCTGCCTGTGAGGATATGATCGGGGTTACGGAACGTTGGCTGCCCGCGGGATAGGTGTGTCCCCAGGCACACAATGGTTTGCACACCCAGCAGCTGGACGTCCTGACGTTCCTGCAGCTAAACCAGCCCGGACGGGTCACCCCTGCCTTCTCACGTCCCACCCTCTTCCCGCAGCCCGAATCCAAACCCAAGACGAAAGCAGCAAGAGGCTTCCCAAGGACGGCGACCTCGGCAGCCAGCTGTCCTCAGCTCACTCGGGGACACCCCAGAGCAACGGCGCCGTGGTCAATTGGGACTCATGCAGCAGTGAGAGTGGCAGGGTAGAGGCCGCTGCCCAGCACACACCCCCAAGTCCCCAGCCAGGCCCCCGCAGCCCCAGCTCGCCTCTTCCCGGCACGTCCAAACCCAGGCCGGGGCAGGACACGAACAGGTGAGCTTATCTGCAGACCAGCTGGAAACCTGCCTCCCTGACCGTGACACCTGCCGGTGATGGCCAGAGCCGTGAAGTGCAGGTTGAAGAACCCTTAGGGATCTGAGGGCCTCAGCAGTTTCAGGAGGCCAGGCCGTCAAATTCCAGCTCTGCCAGCCGGCCACGGGGCCAGCTGGTACTGAGAAGAAATGGGGGGGACAGAGTGGGTCAAACAGGACACATTCTTCCCCCTCCGCCTTTTGCCGGATCACCTGTAAGCAAACATTCCTGCCAACCTAGGGTAGGTGTTTCTACAGCCTCAGGGGAAGAAAATGCCTTTTATAATTGTTGGTTCTTTTATTTTTTTAACTCCACACTGGCCATATTATTGGCAAGATCTTTTATATTTCAGTTCCGGGCTGGCCAAGTTATTGGCAAGGTCGTTCTGTGTTACCTGGGGTCCGTTGTCGTTGTTTGAGCCTTCCTCCCACACAAGACAGCAGCGGATGCACTCTGGGAGTGCGCACTGACCCCAACTCACGGAGGATGTGGTTGGAATTGATCGCGACAACCGTGAAAGCAATTCAGATAAAATGCTGGGGGGAGGGGGTGGGGTTTGGGCTTTTTTTTTTTTAACATTTATTTATTTTTGGGACAGAGAGAGACACAGCATGAACAAGGGAGGGGCAGAGAGAGAGGGAGACACAGAATCGGAAACAGGCTCCAGGCTCTGAGCCATCAGCCCAGAGCCCGATGCGGGGCTCGAACTCACGGACCGCGAGATCGTGACCTGGCTGAAGTCGGACGCTTAACCGACTGCGCCACCCAGGCGCCCCTGGGCTTTTTTTTCTTAAAGACAGTGACCAAGTTCACAGAGGACTTGAAATCTTGCGATAAGAGAGTGTATCTACGGGGCCTTGACGGGGAGGAGGGATCCCGTACCATCGGGTGGGCAGGAAGTGCCTGAGCAGCCGGACAGCCCACGGCAGGGATGGCACAGAGGAGCGCTCCCGACACGCGCTGGCCTAATATTAGCCCCACTGTGTGCTCCTGGACAAAACGGGGGCTCAGGGTGAGATATGTTAGCAAAGCGCCCTCTGCCCTACTCCCTCCATGGAGATGCACCGCGCACATCATTCCGGTAGGTGTTCTAGAATTCCAGGAGCAAAGGCTTCTGTTTCTCCCGGGTCCCCAAACCATCCTGTGCGTGCATCCGCAGAGCACATGTTAACACTCTGGAACGTGGTCAGGGAAAGGCCGAGAACACGGCCTCCCTGGCTGGTGGCGCTCGGGAGGCAGGGGCTCGGACCAGGCGCTTACCCACCTCTGTCTTACAGGCGCCCGCGTGGTCCTTGTGTGAGCACAGGTGACCGGCACAGGAGCAGACCCCGCTCACCTGTGATGCTGACAAAGCCCATCGAAGACGCTCACTCAGAACCTCTTTTCCGAAAAGGCTTTCAGCACATCAGCCCTCCCCTTGGCGGACCGGGCCCCTCGGCCTGGGCACCGCGTGGTCGCAGGCCCCAGGCCCCCAGCTACTACATCATTAATGAGCGAGACTCTCACAAAAATTCCCATCCAACTTTCTGGCCAGAGAGACATTTCCGGATGGATGCCCTGGGGGACCTGGTGGAGGTGTACCCCAGGAGCACGCGACAAGCTGTGTCCCGGGGCCCCCGGCAGGGTGGCTCCCCGCAGCTGAGTGAGGAAGACGAGGATGCCCCACGGAGGCAGCTGATGGAAGGTTCTTTCCACCCACACGCCCCGGCGGGCCTCCGAGGGCCTCCTCACTTCTATGTTGGCGAAAGGTCAGAGAGGCAGACCCCGGCCCCCAAGCGCCAGGGAAGGGTGCCCCACGGGTCCTGGAGTGACGGCTTGGAGACTCAACCCGACAGGCCGGTGTACGTGTACAAGAAACCACGCTCCCGGGGCTCCCAGTACCCACAGCACCCCCCGAACCTCAGGGACAGGCCGGAGTTTGAGCCGCCCCTGACGGAATCGGACTCCGTGTCAGCAGCGTCCAGCAGCGACCAGCAGGACAGCAGCCGTGAGCGATACTTCTGGGTCCCCCACGGCAAGGGCAGGTTCCCAAGGCCTGCGCTCCAGCTCGGCAGGAGAAAGGCCACATCCAGGCAGGAGCTGATCGCGGATCTGAATGACCTGGTTTGTTCTAACGTCTAGAGACTTCGTCCTGTTGGTTCGGAGCTCAGTTGGAGTGCTGGTCTGCTGGTCTGACGGCGAATGGTTCCCCCCCCCCCCCCCGCCCACTTCTGGAAGGAGACTCGAACACACAGCCCCAGGACAGGGCTACAGTTCCGGTTTCTCCAGCAACCGCCTGCGCTGGGCTGCGTCCACGGGTCTCTTTGTGGCCAGCACGTCCGGAGCATCAGGCTGTCGTTTCAAAAACTTCCATCCCCTCCATCCGTTCAGGGCGCCCACAGGTCACGGGCAAGCCAGACAGCTCAGCCTGACGGCAGAACCCCTTGTGAGATGTCTGTGTTGTCCTTACTCACGCGTGTGCACCGTTTGAGCCGTGACGCCCGTCACGTCTGTCTCGGCACACGGAGCTCCCTCCAGGCTCCCTGATGACACCCAGGAATGAGGCGCCTGCCCCCCAAGACTTCACGGCGCTTAATTAGTTCATATGAACCGTCAGTCTAGGAATGGCGGGAGTGAGTACGGTGTGAGAACTTCTCCTGCCGTTTACCGGGCTGCGTGAATGTCCGTATTAACGAGGACGCAAGGCTAGGAAGTAACGGGATCCCCGGGGTTTATTGGTTCCTTTAACTGGGAAGGATGGGAATCAAGCCGGCTTCAGGCTCAGCTGGACCTGGGTGTCGAACGTCTTCAGGATCCCCTGTCTTTTTACCTCCCAGCTCTCCCTGTGTGTCGACCTCATTTTCTCCCACCGGTGACAGGCTTCCTCCAGGTTGTAGGTGGAAGAGGAATTCACGGAGGCAGAAAACGCCGGGTGGAGACCAGCCAGCCGATGGGCCCGGGGGAAGGGAGGGAGGTGTCCATCCCGTCACGTGATCTGCACCTGTGGTGGCCGACGCCCCATTCGCGGGCACTGCGCAGGGCTCTGTAGCAGTGGGGGTTCATTCGGCCGTGGCCAACCGGAGGCCACCCCCAGTCCTATCTCCATGACCCCTCTCGCCACTCCAGATTGTGTCTTTCAACTTTTCCGCCGCCTCCACCAGCCTGTGGAACAAAGCGGTGTTTGTTCATTTCTGGGCCCTCCCCCTGCCCCCAGAACCGACACGTGACAGGGCTTGTCCTCCTCTTCCATTGCTGTGTGACACTTGGTGGCTTAAAGCAGCACACAGCTTTCATCCTACGGTGTCTGTGGGCCGAGCACGGACGCAGCTGGGTGCTCCGTCCAAGGTCTCCGCCAGGCTGTCCATCGCGGCTGGGGGCCTTTTCGGAGCAGCTCGCGTGACTGTTGGCAGAATTCATCTGCTGGAGGCTGTGGCCGGCCCTCCGCTCCCGGAGGCCGGACACACGTCCCTGCTGCGTGGCCCTCTGCGCAACGTGGCCGTCTGCCTCACCAAGCAGCAAGAGGATACCCCGTCGGCTCTGAATCTCCTCCAGGGAAGTCCCAGACGCTCTTGCCAAAGAGCCCACCTGATCGGGTCAGGCCCCCCCAGAGGGATCTCCCTTCTCATCACGTCAACGTTAACCGGTCAGAGACCTCCATTACATCTCCAGAACCATCTTTATCGTGGAACAGCACCTGACGGTGGGAGTGAGAGCTCATCATATTCGTGAGTGCCGGAAACGTACAGCAGGGAGCAGGCGACACAGTTGACCTGGGAGCCCGCACTCAGTGTAAGATACAGATTAATACAAAGCCCCGTGTGGCGAGCACCCCCACCCCCGCTGGATCAACGATTACTACGATTTTACTTGATTTCCATCTATCACCGTGTTATCAGTCGTGAGAAAATATTACAGATACAACCAGAGTGCATTGTAATCCCTACACAGAGGTCCACACCCCTCTCGCCCTGCCAAGAATTTGGTATACGTCCATAGTTGTTTACAGCTACATACGGGGTGTGTGTGTGTGTGTGTGTGTGTGTAAATATGTGTGTAGAAACATCCGTAACCATACGCAAGCGCGTTTTGCTTAAGCAAATACTATCGTATTGCCTGTATCACTTTACATCTTTATGTGTTCGAGGCCTATCAACAAAACATAAAGATCAAGTTCACTTGTAACTGCTGCCTAGTATTTCACCGTAGGAATAAACTCAGTACCGTTCCATTTCCTGTCGATGGGCGTTGAAGTCATTCCCGCGTCAGCTAAAGGTCGTGCGGCAATCAACATCTTCTACACGGTCTCGGCTGCCCCCCGTGCTGATGCTGAGTGACGGGGGTGCTGGTTCTCCCGAAGGGCAGGTCCCTGGTGCACAGGGCAGGTGTGTGTTCACTTTCACCAGCTGCTCCTCTGTGAATCCCCGTGCGCCCCGACCTTCGTGCCAGCCCCCTCTGCGGATGATGAGGGCCATTTTACTTACCATGTCACCAGAACTTGGTATCGTCACCACGAGGCAATTTTTGCCACCTGCCGGAAAAAAAAAAAAAAAAAATTCCAGGTTAATTTAAAAAAAAAATTTTTTTTAGTAGTTACATATTTTTTTTAATTTTTTTTTTAATGTTTATTTACTTTCAAGACAGAGACAGACAGAGGATGCATGGGGGAGGGTCAGAGAGGGAGACACAGAATCTGAAGCAGGCTCCAGGCTCTGAGCTGTCAGCACAGAGCCCGACGCGGGGCTCAAACTCACAGACCGTGAGATCATGACCTGAGCGGAAGTCGGACGCCCGACCGACTGAGCCACCCAGGCGCCCCAGTGGTTACATATTTTTGAGAGGAGAGGACAAGCGGGGAGGGGCGGGGAGAGAGGGAGACACCGAATCCGAAGCAGGCTCCAGGCTCCGAGCCGTCCGCACAGAACCCGACGCGGGGGGTTGGACTCACAAACCGGGAGATCGTGACCTGAGCAGAAGTCGAATGCTTAACCAACCGAGCCGCCCGGGAGCCCCAAATTCCAAGTTATTTGAATTAATCTGCATTTCTCTGGTGGTTAGCCTCTTTCCCTGTGTTGACTGGTTGCTCGCATTTTCTCATCTGCGAACGGACAGCCTGTCCACCTTTTGCTCGGTCTTCTGTTGTCAGAGGCCACCAGCTCTGGCCCTTACCTGAGCCGCAGCCAGCAGAAAGCCCCAGTCCATGCTACCAAAACACCTTCTCGTAACTGACCCTTCACAGCACGGCTTGGGCTTTCGGGGACGGTCCCTGCGGGCGGTGGGGGGCAGGGGGCGATTCACATCCACCCTCCAGTAAAACTATCACTGAGGACATGGTCCACACCGTTATTAAAAATCTCTCCTGGGGCGCCCGGGTGGCTCAGTCGGTTAAGCGGCCGACTTCGGCCCAGGTCATGATCTCGCGGTCCGTGGGTTCGAGCCCCGCGTCGGGCTCTGTGCTGACAGCTCAGAGCCTGAAGCCTGTTTCAGATTCTGTGTCTCCCTCTCTCTCTGACCCTCCCCCGTTCATGCTTTGTCTCTCTCTGTCTCAAAAATAAATAAAACGTTAAAAAAAAAAAAAATCTCTCCTAACCATGTCTATGCAACAAACTCCTCTCAGGTCTCAGAGATCGGGACAACGGTATCCACTAAATCGAGGTGCGTGAATTCCTCTTGATGGGAACAGTCTGGCAAATGTCTTAGGCCCCTAAAGGCGCCTCCCTCGGTCACTGCTCCTGTCTCCCAATTCGCCAAGGCCAGAGTATTTAGAGAGCAGTTTCTGTGCATCTCGAAAAGACTGACTTCTGTAGGCTCGGGTGGCCCTCCTGTTTTCCGGCGACTCCGTGGACGTGTTTGCGTGTTTTCCCTCTTCAGGATTGCCGCGGTTTGGATTTTACTCTTTGCCCGTTTCGAGGTAAACACTGCGTTTCCTCACAGGAAGCCGGAGGCGGTAAAGCTTGTTAAGTAAACAGAGCCTGGGCGTGTGCCACAGCTCTGCCCCTTACTAGCTACGGGGCCACGGACACCCTAGGGGATGCTCAGTTTCTCACCCTGTGCAATGGGACGGTGGTCAGCATCTCCTAATGCCGTGAGGGCTCAAAGGCACCACGCAGAGCAGGTGCTCGGGACAGTGGCAAGTAGGACCCGCCGAAAACAACCAGCTGCGGCTAAGAACAAGCATGTGCGTGCTCACAGGTGAAAACTCGCCTGTGGGGACAGCACCTCCTGGAATGAGCGTCAGAAACGCACACCCGATCCCTCGCCATCGTCCAAGTAGAAAGCAAATACCCCATTCAGGAGCTCTTAGGGCTGGAGGGTGTGCACACAGGGGTCCTCCGCGGTCTGGAGCTGGGGTGGGGTGGAGGCCGCCGGGCTCCCCCCACCCCACCCCCCCACCCCGCCATCTACACTGATTTAATATTCAACTAGGATTCCAGCACGATCTGCTCTCACAGCTGGGCTACTCAGAGGCCTGAGGACGTGGTGGGAGGGGCTCTGATCAGTGGGGACGGCAGAGGGGCTCCATCCTCCTTCCCATCAGCTCTGAACGTCAGCCCCAGGCCCTGTGAGCGGCTAGTCCTGTGGGTCGACCCCCCCGCCCCTGCCCGGCCCCCACAACCTCCACAGGTCTCCGGGCTTCTTGTTTTCTGGGAGCAAACATTAAACACTCTTACAGTGTTAACTCTTTTTAAAAAAAAAAAAAAAAAAAACCATGTTCCATTTATAGAAGAATAAGTCTCTTAAGTGTTTGATGTCTACTTTAAAGTCACTTTCCAGGCGCCTGGGTGGCTCAGTCGGCTAAGCATCTGACTTCGGCTCAGGTCGTGATCTCATGGTTCGTGGGTTCCAGCCCCGCGTCGGGCTCTGGGCTGGCAGCTCGGAGCCTGGAGCCCGCTTCTGATTCTGTGTCCCTCTCTCTCTGCCCTCCCCTACTCATGCTCTGTCTCAAACATAAAGTAACATTAAAAGAAATTAAAAAAAAAAAAAAAAGAATCTGTAACCTTATGGGGGCACCTTGGTGGCTCCGTTGGTTGAGCGTCTGACTCTTGATTTTGACTCAGGTCACGATCTCACAGCTCTTGGGTTTCAGCCCCGCATCAGGCTCTGTGCTGATGGCTCAGAGCCTGGAACCTGCTTCGGATTCTGTGCCTCCTTCTCTCTCTGCCCCTCCCCCACTCATGTTCTGTTTCTCAAAAGTAAATAAACATTAAAAAAAAAGAAAAGAAAATCACTTTCTACAGAAAGACTGACTTTCCCCGAGCTATGCTTTCACTGTGTTTTATCCCCAAACAAAAAATCTCTGACAGGTCCCAGCTGACAAGGTCTTGAGCTGCAGCTTTACAGACAGTCTACACTGAATTTGTCAAGGAGGCTTTTACTAATTTAAAAAGTCTTACATGTTAGTAATTAGAATAATTAAACACAGTGTATGAGGATACAAAATAAAAAGAGTAACGGCCTTTGGCATCACGCCCTCCTGCTCGCAGTTTGTATCTTTCTAGAAGCCAATCTTCTAAACACATCGATGTATAAACATACACAAACATCTCTAGTTATTTCTTTTTTCTCACTCAAGACGCATATGATATGTTACATATGAACATTCATGGTACGCCAGCCACCATTCCGACTGCCAACCCATCCGTTAAAACCTTCGGCTCCTATGTCAACCCCAGGAGGTAGCGCTATGATTTTTCTCATTTTCCCAATGAGGACGCTAAAGTCTGCAAGGGTCAGTGACTTGCCAGGGTCACAGCTAGTTACGTGGCGATGCTGGGATCTGAATCCAGGCAATCTCAGCTGCGCACTGACTCAATACCCTTGTCTTTTAATATATATTTTTGGCAAAAAATAAATATATATATTTATATATATATATATATGTATGTATATATATGTATATATATATTCCCTGTCAGTGCACATTGCACATATAAAACATTCATAGGGGAGGGTTAAGAATTTAAATAATACTAAGCCAATTCTTAAACTGAGTTTTTTTTTAAATATATGAAATTTATTGTCAAATTGGTTTCCATACAACACCCAGTGCTCATCCCAAAAGACGCCCTCTTCAATACCCATCACCCACCTTCCCCTCCCTCCCACCCCCCATCAGCCCTCATAAACTGAGTTTTCAACACCATTTTTTTCCTTCGTAGCGAATAAATTGCTCTTGGCTAGAACAGCCGACTTCCCATCAACCGTTTCCAGCCTGCTGCCTGTGCTCCAGAGAATATTTCCTGTCCCAGCCGGGCTCCCTTTCCTCTGCGTCTCACTGTTTTAACGGCTACCTAATAGTCCACTGAATGAATACCCTGTAACTTTCTTTACTCCGCCAACAAACAGATTTGTTTCGGGTTGCATGATCAATCTTTGGCTTTGTGCAGGAGTTTCTGGGTCAAAGCACAAGTAAACACATTTTGATAGGCTGTTCTCCTCCCAGAAGGTTACATAAATTTAGACTCCTGCCTGCAGTGTATTAAAACATACGCTCTCCTACCCGGAATTAACAGACCTTTTTATCTGCCCGGCTGATAGGTGTGAAAATGGACGCTTGTTTTAATGTTTTAGTGACGGATTCCCTATGAGGGAGGTCCTGCAACTTTTCACTGCTTTCTTAGCCCTGTTAATTTTTCTGCAGAGTATCTGTTCCCATCTGATGCATTCGTTTTGTCTGTTCGGTTGTTTGCAAATATCCTAGTAATTCATGAGAGCACTTTGTACATGACAAAAACTTACTTTTAGATAAACAGTGCTCCAATTTTCCTTCAGATATTTTCGTAGCATTTTTGATGTGCTTAATTTTTTTAAAACATCTTTTTTCCCTATGTTTAAAAATTATTTTATTTTTAGAGACAGAGCGAGAGAGTGGGGGAGAGGGGCAGAGGGGCAGAGGGAGAGACAGACTCTTAAGCAGGCTGCATGCTCTGAGCAGAGCCCAAAGCGGGGCTGGATCCCAAGCCCTGGGATCATGACCAGAGCCAAAATCCAGAGTCCCAAGGTCAACCGACTGAGCCATCCAAGCGCCCCTGTGCTTAATTCTTTTTAATGTGGTTACCTCATTGGTCTTTCCTTTGCTGCCTCCTAGGAATATCCGTGTGTGACTTCACTTGGCACGGAGACATTGATTAGTGTCTCACTTCATCTTGGAACAAACCGAGGCTCAGAGAGGTTAAGTGACTTGCCCCAGATCACACAGCCACTACGGGGTGAAGCCGGGTCCGGAACCCGGGAGTCCCTAAGTCCCCAAGTCCCCGTCCAGGGCTTCCTTACAGCCCGGCAGCCCATCACAATCTCCGAAAAGGATTTTCAAGTCGTCTTTCGGTTTACAACCATTTTTCACACCTTTACAAGAAACAACAGGCACGGGGACGCACGCACACACAGACCTCAGTGCCGACCTCTTCACACATTTGGTTGGTTCCAGAAGAGGAGAGACCGAGGCTGCCCTTGCCATTCGCACCAGGGGGAATGTGGCCCCACTCGCTCCCCAAGACCGAGGCCACCCGGATGCGCAGAAGCCTGTACCTCTTACCCGGAGCCCCACTCTGCCCCAGATGCCCCCGCATCCCACGCCTCTTGGGCCCCTCCACCTAGGTCGTTCAGCCCTCCGACCCCAAGTGCCCAGAACTGACGGCACCACGGTCCCCAGGGGCTTAGGCCGCAGGGGCGGCCGCCGTTCTGCAGCCCCCACGTCACTGGCACAGACCTCCAGCCTCCCCCGTCTGGGCACCGGCTGCGGAGCCCTCTCCTCCCCGGCCCCGCCGTCTCCCCTCCGCGGCTGCGGCCCCTACCCCGCGTCCCCGCGCACCCCCCCCCCCC
>NW_024412416.1:2266961-2319636 GCF_014898765.1 Herpailurus yagouaroundi | reverse complement strand
TTTTTTTTTTTAACGTTTATTTATTTTTGAGACAGAGACAGAGCATGAACGGGGGAGGGGCAGAGAGAGAGAGACACAGAATCAGAAGCAGGCTCCAGGCTCTGAGCCATCAGCCCAGAGCCGGACGCGGGGCTCGAACTCACGGACCGTGAGATCGTGACCTGAGCCGAAGTCGGAGGCTTAACCGACTGAGCCACCCAGGCGCCCCCTCTTGTCCTTGTTTTCTTGTCCGTGGCCTCTGGGGGCTGCCTCTTCCCGCCCGGCCTGGCGTGCATTTACCTCCCTCCACACCCAGTGCCCCCCCAGAGGTGTCTCCTTTACCTGCTCATGTTTCCAGGCAAAGAGTTCATGCGGAGGGATGTTAGGGCTCAGGCGAGCCCCGGGAGAAGGAGCAGACAGAGGAGGGGGTGCCACCCAGGCTCAGCAGGCGGGGGGCGGAGGATGTGAAGCTTTGAGACGGAGGGAGTCGTGGCCCCAGACTGGATGGTCCGCGCAGACCGGAAAAGCCACAGCCCAGAGCGGCACGTGCTGGCCGACATTGCTTGTCTGCTCAGCCCGTCTGTCTCCGGACCTCACTTCCCTTTCTGTACATCTGGGAGGAGGGCAGGGTTTTAAAGGGTCTCCTCCTCCAGGCCCTTGACCTACATGACGTTGGAGCAAGTCTGATGGGCAGGCGCAGAGCTGTGTGGGGTTCCTGAGGACGAATCTCCACGTCCCGGCTGTTTCTCCGGGGTGGGGGGCGGGCCCTCCTCGCCGGCCCTGCTGTGCGGCCCCAGTGCCCTGCCACGGACACGTGACGTGACCCTGCTCTGGTTTCTCCAGGGAGCCCGACCGGACCCACCTGGTCACATTCTTCCAGACTGACCTCAGCGGGTACCTCCCACGGAGTGTGGTGGACTCCTTCTTCCCCCGCAGCATGGCTGGCTTCTACGCCAACCTGGAGAAAGCCGTGAAGAAATTCTACAGCTGACGCGCTCGCCCGCTGGCCCAGAACTTGCGTCGCTCGTCACAGAGCTCCAGGTGCTGGGGTACCGCTTTTCCCCCTGTGGAAGCCGCTTGGGGACCGCTCGTCTCCCAAGAGGCCGGCCAGAGAGGCCCCCCCTGTCCCGCTCCTTCTCTTCCCACTCGGGGCCCCCTTGGGGGACCCGCCCCGGTGCCCTGTCTGCCGGCTGTCTGCACACCTCTTCCAGCCGGCGCACCCAGCCCTCCAGCCGCCGCCCACAGGGTGATACTCCGCGGTCCAAATTTCTGTGCCAGTCACTGAGACTTCCTGTCCCTGTTGGTCAGAGGGAACCCCTGTCGATACCGGAAACCCAGGCTCTCCTGCCTCTTCAGCGTCCGGGACTCTGTCCGACCTGTTGCCGCAGACCTGACGTCTGTTTTCCTGATGACACCGCACCAGGGTCTCCCCTTTAAAAAGATGTCCCTGAAAAAAAAGCTCTGAAAATACTGCTTTAACAGATGAGATGAGCATTAAGGAAAAATACGTCCAATATTTCGTTTGTGGTATCTTCCATTTGAACGGGTGGTTTTCTCTCTTTCCCCTGAGTTAACTTCTCTTACCCTCGGTGCTAGAGGCCCGGGCCGGGCCGTGCCGGGGTCAGCAGGAAGGCCGGGAGGCAGGTCCCCTCCAGCAGCGCCGGCCAGAGTCCCTGCACGGGCCTGCACGGGCCCTGCCCACCGCGGTGGGCCGTCGGACCCGGGGAGCCCGGCCTTGCCACCTGGGAGGGGCCTCAGCAGCCCCACGAGGTCCCTTGCCTCTCCCCGGTCAGGACCACACAGTCGTGTGGAGTTCTCCAGCACCCCCTCCCCTGCGGTCCCCCGCCTTGCTGGCGCGGAAGATCCCTGCGTGTCTGACCAGACAGAGTCCCCTTGTGTGGCAGCTGGAGCGCCTGCAGGAAGTTTCCAGAGTCCCGCGCATCGCGTCCTCACATCTGCCTGGCCCGCCCGTCCCCTGAATGTGCCGAAGCCCGAGCAGCCTTTAAAACGGGAGGCTCCGTGTCCGGGGCTGAGAAAGCCCCCTTCTCCCCGGGTGGAGATGCGACCACAGATCCCACGGTCGTGCCGTCGGGATCACCCCGCTAGCTTCTCGGGAAGTCATCATCAGACTCTTTATTTCGATTCCCTTCCTTCGTGAAGAACTGCCCGGCACTGTCCTGTGTCAGCGCCTCCTGAGTCGCCTCCGCAGGTGCAGCCAGGTCTGGGCGCACCGGCTCAGGAGTCCCCGGGAGGCGGTGGTCTTAGCGAGACGGGGCTGCCTGTGCCGGGCCGTCCAGCGACGTGGAGAGCCGTGCTGCCCGGCGCACGTCTCACGGGGCCCCCCGGGCATACTGCCCACCTGCCGGCATCGGGGTAAACTGAGCACTGGACTAGGAGTGCGAAAGCACGCGTCTGGTCCCGTGCCTGCCACTCAGACCCCTCGCATCCCTGCGCATCAACTTCCTGTCTCTCTAGGACGACACGGGGACACGAACGCCAGCCCCAGCCCACCGCTCGGGAGTCCGTGCGGATGGAGGGACGGGCGAGGTCACTGCCCAAAGCAGAGGACCAGGGCAGCCGGGAGAGGCCCTCGGGGAGGCTCGTTTCCGTGCCGCGTTGACGAGGTTGGGAACCGTGATGCTGGGGTCCCTGTGGGTGGCTGGAAACACCGTCTCCAGAGGCTGTTCTGGGCCTGGCCTCGTGGCCGTTCCTAACGAGCCGGGGGCCCTTCCGACACCCACAGCCACGCCCCAGCCCCGAGACCAGCCTGCCCCTGTCGCTCACTTGGCTTGTCCGGCCCGGCAGGAGGCTTTCTGTGTGTCCCTGGCCCCGGCCGGCACCGTGCTCATGCGTGTCCCCGCTCCCAGTCCCGACGGAAGGCCGCGTCCTCCTTCCCTGCGCTGGTCCACGTGCCTGACCTGGCCGCTTGCCTGACAACGGCCCGATGATCGGGATCGTCTCTGCGCGAGGTGGTGGGGGCGGGGGTGTGCCTCCGGGTCCCCGTGGCCTCGTCAGGCAGGTGGGACCCCGCGGATGGCCGCAGGACTGAGTCACGCCTTCCGGGGCTGTGTCTTCAGGGTTTCTATGAAACCAGAAGAACTGGTCCACGTGGCGGCTCAGCTCCTGCCTCCGCCCGGGGCTTCACGGGATTCACAAGGGGGCGCACGGGGGCGGCAGGCAGGACACGACCACGCCGAGCCCAGCTCTGGAGACGTTACTGTCATTAGGAAGACAGGGCCCATTTAACACCAACCCAGTGCTGGGCGTGTGGTAGGTTGGTAGCAGTTTCTTCTACTCTCTCTTGCTCGCGCTGGCCCGTGCTCTTGGTACACCTGCCCGTGCTCGGAGTCCTACCTGTCCTCTGCTACCCTGCCCCCCCACCCCCACCGGGCGGCACCCTCGCTAGGATGAGTCTCCAGCCCAACCCAAACCAGTTTTGCAAATGCCGCGAGTGGTAGACGGTGTTTTCCCAAAAGAGCCCAGAAGCACCTCCCCTCCCCTCGCACCCGGGCCGGCCCCCACGGGTCAGGGACTGCGGAAGACACCTGTGTGGCTGCACAGCCAGGGGAGCGTGTCATAGAAGGGACACGACCGCCACCTGCCTCTCACTCTCCGGGGACGCTCACCCTGGCACCCGGCCGCCATGTTGCGAGGAAGTCCGGGCCACGGGGCGAGGCCGCCTGTGAGCGTCCGGGCTCACGGCCCCCACTCGGTTCCCGGCCACCAGCCAGCACCAACGGCCAGGTGTGTGAGACGACGACCCTTGGGGGGGCTGTGGCCCCCAGCCTTTGAGTTGCCCTGGCTCGTGCCCAGTAGGGCAGGATGGCCTGTCCTCTCCCAGCTTGCCCTCGAGGCAGGCTCACAAGAAACGCAAATGCTACTTGGGGAGTCGGCCATTCTGCCGTTCTAGGACGTGGGAAATCTGCAAAGCGGGACACGGGTTTCATATCAAACTGTAACGTGTCCATTTTATTTATAGCACCACAGCATTACCGTTACGCTCTCTGGACACAGTCTGTAGGCGGTGTCGGCCTCCCCGGTGTGACCGGGCCCTTCCCCTGGCTGGGCGTGTCCCAGAAGGTCTGGACCAGGGCAGCAGCGACCAGGAAGCGCGACTCTGCTGCCTCCCCCCTCCAGGCAGAGGTGAGCAGTGACCCTGAGAATTAGCAGTTGTGAGGAGCTGTCTGTCCCCGGCTTTGGTGTCGGCGCTGGCCTGCCTAGGGGTCCCCAGCCGCTGTGGTCCCCGAGGACTGGACGCTTCTCCTCCTGATGACGATCGTGACGGGGCCGTCAGGCAACGTCTTGATAACGTTCCAGGCTTCAAACCGCGTGAGCCCCTGCACGGCAGTGCCGGCCAAGTGTAAGATTTCATCTCCCGGCTGGATCGTCTCGCTCTGTTCCGAGGCTGCCCCTGAGAGGAAGAAAAAGATAACAGGTCGCTCGGGTGACAGGGGAACAAGGAAGGTTACCTCCTAGCCTCGGTCTCTGGGGAGCCAGGACGGCTCAGAAGGGAGCAGGGGGGCCCATCCCTCGGGGGCTCCGTGCTGGATCTGGAATGGGGCAGCTCATCAGTTGGTGGCTTTGAGGTTGGCATGCCAGGCTCCTGCTCTGTGGTCCTTGGGAAAGGCGTAGCCCGTTGTATCCCCAGAGGAGGGCGGCCGCGGGCAGCTCCGAGCCCAGAGCCCGGCCGGGGAGACTTCCGTGAGTTACGGAGCCCTCTGGGGGGCCGATCCCCTCCAACCTCGATGCACACCAGCCCGGCAACCTCCGTCCGCATGTGGTCTCTCCCTTCCGACGAGCTCGCCAGGCATTGGGTGGCGTGGGGAGGGGGCCGGTGAACCCCCCCCCCCCGGCACGCTGCCCCTGAACGGCCTGGAGAAGACCCCTGTGTCCGTGTGAAGAGGGACGTAATCCTATGTGGCTCCCACTCTCAAAGCTGTGTCCGGGAGGAGCGTTATCGTTCATATGGAACGCTATTCTACGGTATTCAGAAATACTGAATAAAAGATAATAGTAATGACAATGATAAGAAGTTGCTGAGATGTGCCGGGCCGTTGTGCACATCGGGTTCTGCGCTGACGCCCCACGAGCGTGTCAGTATCCCCGTTGCGCACGCGAGGAAACCAAGAGTTCCACAGCCCAGCCGAGCGTCAGAGCCGCCAGGTAGCAGGGTCTGGGTTTGAGCCCAGACTTTTTGGCCCCAGCGTCCGCATCTCCCAGCAGCTGGCCGGCCCGGCCCCGCGGACGCAGACGGGACGAGGGTGGAGAGTGGTCTCCCTCGGAAGCACGGCTCCCACTAGGATCCAGGTCTCTTGACTTTGAGCCACATGCTCAGCCCAAGTCGACCTCCAAAGGGTCTTTCCCAGAGTTGGAGTAAACACGGGTTCCTGGGGGAGCCCCCCCGCAGTGACCCTCGGTGCACCCCGGGGCCCAGCCACCACTGCGGGGCTCCGTCTGACAAGCCCAGACATACCCCACACCTCCGTGCGGACGAGGAGCCTCGGGCCCCGGGGGGCAGCGGTCACTCAGCAGGTGAGAGGCAGAGCTGGGACTAGAACCCGGGTCTCCAGACTCCTGTCCAGGGCCCCACAACGCGGGGACTCCAGCTAGAAAAGCGGTGAAGACCCGGGGGTGGGGGAGGGGGTTCTGTGGTAGCTGCGGGCCATTCACGCTTTTCACAGGGAAACCCGAGCGACCCCCGCTCTAGTGCACCTCAACCCCGTGACGAACGAAATGTCAAAATTTTTAATAAAGGCAGAAGCTGACGGGACCAGGACTGAAGGGAGCCCAGGGAGGCCGAGTGTGTGCAAGTAGAAAGTCAAGACTGTGTCCTCATTTTAAGCTTTGGTGCTTTGTTCATTATGGATTTTTAAAAAATTAAAATTAATTTTAATTTTTTAAAAACATCACATTGGGGGCGCCTGGGTGGCTCGGTCGGTGAAGCGTCCGACTTCGGCTCAGGGCACGATCTCACGGTTCGTGAGTTCGAGCCCCGGGTCGGGCTCTGTGCTGACAGCTCGGAGCCCGGAACCTGCTTCGGATTCCGTGTCTCCTTCTCTCTCTGCCCCTCCCCTGCCCGCTCTCTGTCTCTGTCTCTCTCCCAAAAATAAATACATTTTTAAAAATTAAAAACAACCATCACATCGATTACTGCGGGTTTCGGGGCCTCACCTTGGCCCAGGCCTGCCCAGCTGAGCCAGGCCCAGGGCTCAGTCACTGGCGAGGACCCAGGGAAACAGAAGTAGTAAGGGGACGCCCGAGCCAAGGAGAACAGGCAGCAACCGCAGAATCGAGTCCCTAAATGGCCTGCCTGCCTCCTAGAGGGCGTGGACTTGGAAACAGCCACGGCCCAGAAGGTGCTCAGAGGCCTTTGGGGGCCTGGCCCGCCACTCGCAGCCGGAGGGAACCCCCGAGAGCCAGACGCACAGCTCACCTTTGAAAATCCTGTTCACGGTGAGAGGCTTGTCCCCGAGCAGGGAGCCCTTGCCGCCTTCCAGGCTGAAGCCCAGCCCCGCGGACGTCTTCTCCAGCGTCACCGTGTGCACCGTGGCCTCCGCTGCAGGGGAAGCACGGGGACCGTGTTAGGGACGCCTTCCTCTCCAGGCCGCGCACGCCTGGGTGTCACGCCAGCCCCGCGAAGGCTGCCGGCCGCCCTCGCACGTGCACGGGTAGACACAGACGCATCTCCTGCAGCCCACGCGTTCTTAGGGCCGCGCGTCACTGAGCAGCCCACGTGGCCAGGGGGCTTCCTCCCCCCGGGCTGGGGGGCACTTACTGGAATCCCCAGAAACGTCGCTGGCCACAGAAGCCGAGTTTGTAGAATCTGTGGATGAGTTCAGGTCGGGCGTGGCCTCCAGAGCCGGCTTCCGTGTCACAATCACAGCTTGCCTGGGGTCCCGAGCTTGGCGGAGGATGGCCAGGGCGTCGTTGTGCGTGGCCCCTTTGAGGGACTTGCCGTTGATGGAGAGAACCTCGTTGCCCTTCTGGATAGTTCCTTCCTGGGAGGCCAGCCCGTTGGGGAACACTCTGTGCACCTGAAATGCCACAGGAAGTCAAGACCCAGAAGTCCCCGGCGTCAGATCCAGACCCTTCCGGCAGGAAGGTCCCAACCGGTCAGTCCAGGCCTAGAGGCTGCTTAGGGGAAAGAAGATTAAAATAAACATGTCTCAAACCAGGGCTGCCGGCTCAGGACCTCCTTCGGCGGCCACCCCGAGCAGAGATCACTCAGTGATGGCCAGCCTGGTCCTCAGAACCCTTCCTGACACAGCGTCCTAGGCCACATCACCACAATCCCAGTTCCACCTTTCCTTCCCTGCAGCATCGCCCCGACTGGTTTCCCTGAAGCCTCGATTCTGTGCCACGTTCACAGGCATTGTATCCGAAAAAACAAAAAAGGTTTCCAAGGTCTGACAAAGTGAAGAACGCTGGAGAAAACAAAAGTTCTGAAAAACGTCTACACAGCTTAAGGTGGTACTGGAGACCTTGACACCTCCGTAAGAACGGGCAGCAGGATGCAGCGACCCCCGACAGTGTTTCGGTACAGAATCCTCTTCTTCCGGGCAGAAATCCTCGGGCCTCCACCTTCCGCAGAATACGCTTTTCGGAGAAACGCTCACCTGGGAGGTCTGGACATTCTCAGAGCTCCTCCCCCAGAAATGCTGATCCAGTTAAAAGGGACAAGCCAGTGAGCGCCCAGCATGGCCTTGGCCGTGGACGGTGCTCAGGGTTAGTTCTTTCAATGACTCGGGAAAGGTACAGAAGTGTCCACGCCTGGCCCGCGTGCACCCTTTCCTCCTGGGGTTTGAGTGGCCGCAGCGTCTCAGGCTCGCCGGCCACACAGGGCGGGGAGACGTCGCGACTCGGCAGACAAAGATCCCCAGTGCTATTCCCGCGGGCCGGCTCTCTCGTCTCTTCCAACAGACAATGGACTGTACAACCAGGGATCACGGTTCTCTGCTGGGTGCTCAGTGACAGAAATCGGGCCTCGGTGGTCCTGTGTGCTTTCGTGTGCAGTAGAGGGCCTGCTGGCCAAGAAGGAAGTCACCGTTCACACCCGGGCGACTCCGAGACGACCAGCAGGAACCGGCCGAGTCACCTGCCGGGAGGTGTGCCGTGTTTAATGCTGGCTGATGCTGAGCTGGGGGGGGGTCATTTCCAGCCGGATGAGGAAGTGCACGCGAGTCCGCATAAAGACCACGCTGAGACGACACGGCCGTCGGGCAGGAGGGCGCTTGGCTTTGGGGCCACGGAGCAGCCAGGTCGGCGGGAAGGGGCGCAGGTGATACCGGCTGCCGTCTCTGGCTCTCCCCGAGCAGGGGCGAGCCCCCAAGACCCGAAGCCTCGGGATGCAGCCGGGGCTGTGCTCTGCGGATCTTGCCCAGGAACCGCTCTTTCTCCTTTCCAGCATGGCCCACAGGCCCCAGCCAACCATCATCGGCCTCTCTGGTGTCCAAGCCGACAACCCCCAACTCTCCAAGTGACCACGACCGGGGAAGCAGCCTCCTCGACAGAACGCGCCTTCTTCCCAAGGCGCCTTTCCATCCAGGTGAGGCCCCCCTGCCTCGCGGCCTGGGCTAGGTATCACGGCCAGGTCGTCAACCTCGAGCCCTGGCGGTGCGGCCTTCCAAAAAGGCCCGGGGTCATAAATCATTCTCGTCTCGACGTTGAGTAGTTGGCACCTTGCCGGTCTACTCGCCCCACACGACAGACGTCGGATAAGATTTGCTTCGGATTTCTGCGGTTGTCGTTGGCCTGAAATTCCCATAACGTGCAATGAACCATTTTGAAGCGTCCTATGCGGTGACATTTAGCGGGGTTGGAGGGTTTTTTGGGAAACGCTCCTCCAGACAGGACCTGCAACAATGCAGGCGTTAAACCTTGCGAGATTCCGATCCGGCAGTCCTGGTGGGGCCGAGACCCCTGTGATTTTTCTTAAGGTGATTCCGAATCCTTTTGGCATGTTCACGTTGCCTGGGGTACACGGAGCCCTTCTTCGTTAAATTAAGGATCGAGACGAAGATAGGCTATGGGGCCACACAGGCGATCGTTACTATGCTTCCTGGGAAGGGTGGGTCCTGACAGGCCCCCTTCGGAACGCCGCACGGTGGCCTGGTGCCAGGCACTCCTCCGGCCCCCTGTGTGAGCTGGCACGTGTTCTCCCTCCGGGGGCCACTGCCTCTGGCTCTCACGCACCCCCCAGCGTCGGGCCACTCACCGTGATCGCCTTGTTTTCTAGATCCGCTCCTCCCGCCAGGCTGAACCCAAGGCCGGCCCCTTCCTCTTTGTGCAACACGGTGACGTGGATGCTGTCCAACTGCTGCGGAAGGAAACACATACGTTTAAAACGTCCACCGCGCCAGCCTGAGCAGTTTAACGAGTGTGGGACCTCGGGCTGCTTTGATCTCGAGCCCCACGGGGCTTGGCCACGTGCCAAGTGATGTCACCTCCTCAAACCTGTTCCATCATGTGGACAGAGAGGACTGTGCTTTCCGGAGTCCTAGGAAGCTTAGAAGAGAAAAAGCGTGTTATGTCAGGTGCAGTTCCTGTCTCCTCCCCTGGCCGCCCCGCCCTCAGCCACACCTGTTCCAACCCGGCCGGGCGCCACTAAGTCGGGGAAACCCAGCGTGTGGGGTGACGCAGCTCTACCATGGCAGCGTGGGGCGAGGCCGGCCCCTGGGACACTGGCAAACCCAGGGGTCATGGCTGTTCTGCAGGAAGTGCTTGCTCCTTCTCTCTTCCTGCTCCTCCCGGGGGTAGAGCAGCGCAGGAAGGAACCCAGCGGACTCCCGGCTGCAGCACACGCGCACGCGCAAGCCCACGCACACACGGGCGCCCACAAGAACCCACTCACGCACACCCACAAAAGCCCATACACATGCGCGCGCACAAGAGCCCACGCACACGCGCATCCACGCACACGCACGCCGACGCACACACGCGCGCCCGTAAGAACCCACACACACGCGCACCCACGCACACACGGGCGCCTCCAAGAGCCATACACACACGCACACACGCACGCCCACAAGAGTCCATGCACACGCGCACCCCTGCACGCCCACGCGCCCACAAGAGCCCACGCACACACACGTGCGCCCCCACAAGAGCCCACCCACACACGCACGCCCATAAGAACCCACGCACACACACCCACAAGAGCCCATACACATGCACGTGCACAAGAGCCCACGCACACGCGCGCCCACGCCCACGCACGCTGACGCACCCACGCGCACCCACGCACACACGCGCACCCACAAGAGCCCACACACGCGCGCGCCCACGCACACACGCGCGCCCCTAAGAGCCCACGCACACACGCGCGCGCACACACACGTGCGCCCCCACAAGAGCCCACGCACACACGCGCGCCCACAAGAGCCCATACACACGCGCGCCCACGCACACACGCACGCCCACGCACACACATGCTTCCGGCCTGCACGTGGGCTCACAGGAGCCAAAACAATCCTCCTGCACTGTCTGGAATCAGAGAAGCTCCTTCTGGTCTTGACCTGAGGCCCCAAGCTGAAATGCATACCGGGGGCCAGGCAGACCGCTTACAGGAGCAAACTGTGCAGACGTGAGAGGTTTAGGGGTGACGAGAACCGCCGAGGACCAGGCAGCACGTCCCCCCACCCAAAGGAACCTGCTACGTGGCCGCGTAGACCCAACGCTACCCGACCGTTCCCTTTAAGCAAAGAGAGAAGCCGGACAACCGGGTATCAGTTCAGGTTTCAGAACATTCAGACTATGATGATTTATAACATCCCCACGCAGATCAACTAAAATACACCTGCGCTTCCACGTGGCTCCTGGCCCACGAGTTGGCCCTCGCTGTGAGGGAACGACCTCACGTGAAGAATTCACTCGCTCTGGCACCACCAGGGCAGCTGACTCTGTGACCCTTGGGTTTGGAGCCCCCAAGACCCAGAGGACGAAGGGATCTCACCACCCACCTCCACCCTAGCACTGGCCCCCATCTCCCCACTTTGACCCAAGTATCAGGTTACTGGCCCTGTAAGGGGCCCTCGTCCGGCAGAAAAGCAAATGGTCTCCCGGTGACACCCTGCACAAGACAGCTCTCTGTGTTCTACACACTTTTGCCTGAGCTATTTCATGTGAATAAAGCCCCGGGGGACCATGGTGCCAGGGTACTACGGGTGATGGGTGAGTCGTAGCCCAGGGCGTCTTGTGCGGCTCAGGCTAAGCCACACCCTTGACCTGGAGAATTCCGACTATGATGCCTGCCTAATTGTTGCAGAATCTTGGATGATTCTGGTGCGGAAAGCCTTTGCAGATCTGGGGCAACGCAGGAGGGGGCAAGCCCTTGAGCGCCTGAGCTGAGCGGACCTCAGCTCTGCCCGGCCACTTCCTCTCCACACATCTTGCGGTTGTGCTCAGAAGCCTAAGGGAAGTGGCACTTTCGCAATGACTTGAGTGACTTTGGGGGCGGGGCCTCACAAGCCCTGGAAGGAGCCCCCTCTCTCGGTGGGCAGGGGAGGTCTCCGGGGTCAGAGCTCGGAAATTCCCGCGGCTTACAACAGCACAGTGCCCTGAAGCATCTCCTGGACATGAACGCCAGGCCGGCAGGCCGTGGGATGTGCACGAGGCACAGAACTTGGGGACAGAAAACCTCTATGACCTTGAGCTGAGCTCACCTGGCTCCTTTATAAAATGGCTCAAAAGATGCAAGGAGCCAATGATCGCAAGCACTTTAGAAGCCACCAAGCTCCGTTCGAGTGGCGGGTCGAGTCTCGGGGGTCCAGTGAGGCCCTGTCCCGCCCCCACGGGCTCCGACCCCGCTCCGGCCGTGGCTCGGAGTACGGCCTTGGTCCCTGCGGGCGCTTGCAAAGAAAGCCTACCTTTAAGGTCGCTTCATCCAGAACCTTCACTTCCTCAATGAGCTTCTTTAATTCCTCGGCGCTCAGCAGGGAGATAACCGATTGGCCAGACTGAGGGGAGCAGTGGTCCCGGCTGTCGGCTTCCGTGGGCTCTCCGAGTCCCTCCGTGTACTCTCTCAGCTCTGAAAGGCTTTCGTACAGACACAGCGCGCAGGACAGATCAGAATATAGATGGGAGCTCACATTTAGCGCGTGATCGCTCCGCGGCAGATACGGGGCTGAGCACTGATGTGCATGCTATTATTTGGCGCAAGAAATCCGAGCAGATGCCGGCACCCCTCCACGACAGCCGTGAGGAAACTGGGGCTCCCGGAGGGTCGACGCCTCGTCTGTGGTCACATGGCTACGGAATGCCCAGATCTGGGACTCACAATCGCAGACCGTGGTGCGTCTGACTCCAGAGTCGGTGTCTCCAAACCTCGGCACCTCCCCCCCGGAGCGTAGGGGACGCTTTGGACAATCTGCCCCAACGCTGGCAGCCCCGGGGCCCAGACACACACTCCCCGCCCTCCGTGACAGCTGCCCCCAGCACCTGCGCGTCCCCCATCGGCACCTGCGTGACCCCCCTTGGCACCGAACGACCACAGACAGCGCCCACGCAGCCAGCACCTGGCCTTCCGTTTTCTTCGGAACTCATTTTGATACGTGTAGCCGGGTTTTTCCAGCTACACCTCATATTTTGCAGGAAACTGTGGTTTCACTGACAGGAAACTACGGCTCCCTGTGGCTGGCAGGTCTTTACCACCAGCAGGGGGAGACGTCCCGTGGCAGTAAATTCTAACGGGGAGCCTCGGCGAGAGCTCCCGGCCGGGCACCCTCAACGTTACGGGGTACCTCCACAGCTGCCCGCTCTGGCTAGCGACCCGTGCATCGGTCTGGCCGTCTAGACCCTGCTCTCGGTGTTTCCAGGGTCACCCCTGCTCCTTCCCAGGCTGTCTGCAGCGGCTGCCACACGAGACGTCAGGGTCAGCAGGTCCCAAGCACTCCCGGGCGGTATCAGAATAAGAAGTAAAGCCGGGCAAACGCAGACTTGTTCTGATCCCGGGACGGGACCGTGGGGAGACCCCCTCCTAATCTCAACTGAAGAGCGAACTGAGGGGGCCAGGGAGTCAGCGCCAGAGCCGGACCCCCCGGCACCCGGTTCCGGGGGCCTGAAACCCCATGCAGGGTGGGCCTGGATTCCTTCCGGGGCGGGGAGGGGGGCGGTCGTCACCTCCCGGCTCCAGTCTGGCCTTCCCGAGCAGGAGCATTCGCTTTCCAAAGCTCCGTGGGCCACCGGCGCCTCCCCCGACCCCATCCCCCCCCGGAACAGGTGCCGTGAGACTCCTTCGTAGGGAATGTGTAACGCTCACGCACACGCACAGAAAAGAGCAGGCAGGACGGCCCTTCAGTACCCCCGAGACCAAGTTTCAAGGACATGCGCAGATGCGAGAGAAAGGACAATGGGGAAGCAGAGAAGACGGGAGGGGGAGGCAGGCACCGGCCGTACTCACTTGAGGGAGAACCCCATGTCCGAGGCAGGCGGTCCTGCAGCACTGCTCGCGGCCGGGGCGTCGCTGGCCGACGACGCGGGACAGCCCCCGTCCTTGGGGGTGCAGGCAGCCTGGCCCCAGGAGACAGAGGACGGGAGGCACAGCAAGGACTTCATGACAGCCGACGACACCCGGCTACTGATGGAGTAGAGCTGACTGGTCTTCTCGCCCGGCGGCTTCACCTCGCAGGACTGGGTCCTGGACAGCGGGAAGCTTCGTGCCCGCTGGCCGGGCACCTTGACCACCGGGCCTCGAGGTTCCTCCGCGTGTGTCGACAGCAGCCTCAGGAGAGGGTCGGGGTCAGGGAGGGGGGCTTTCTGGCTGGACTGCCGTCCCGGGAGAGGGGACCCCGACGCACCCGGGTCCCCGGGCTCGGGGTGGGTGGGGGGGCCCTGCGGCACCTGCTCTCGCTCTGGCTGCGGCTGCTGCTCAGAGGTGGGGGCGGCCCCTTGCCCCGAGAGGCCAGAAAGCCGACCTCCCTCTCGCTCCCCCAGGGGCCGTGCCGCCTCCCCGACGGAGGCCTCGAGGCTCGCTCTCTGGGCTCCTCTGCTGGGCAGCTGACAGGAGCCGAAGGTCTCAAAAGAGCTGATTCTCTGCCTGATGGAGGAGAAGGCCCGCGTGGGCGGCCCCGGGGGGCGCTCCCTGGAAGCAGGTGCCGGCTGGGCGGGGGAGGCCGGGTCGGGCGGCCGCCTCGGGTCTGCAGCACGCGTCCTCAGGCTTTTCAAGCTGTGGCGGAACCAGGCCGGCTTGGGGGCCACGGGAGGACCCTTCTTCACGGTGCCGCTGTCCACCGACTCGCAGACCTTGGGGGCAGCACCGGTGGCGCCTGGCTCCGGCGGGGTCCCGTCCGGGCGGCCCCGCACCCTGTCTTCTTCGCCCAGACTGGCACCGGGCTGCAGCGGCCTGTGGCCGTGGCCGTCACTCATGATGGGGCTGAACAGGTTCTTGATGCAGTCGGAAATTCTCACCCAGGGCTCTTCGGCCGCGATGTCAAGGCTATAGTCCATCCGGGCCTGCCTCTTGAGGAGCGGGTGTTTCACCGGGGACGTTGGGACCCCTGCAGCGCGGAAACATTGCCCCTGAGTTCTAGTCTCAGAGCGAGACGCCAAGGAGGCCTTGGGGGGTGGGGGTCAGGGTGAGTACCCAGGCTGGGACCTGGGGGGTAAGCCCCCCCTAGCAACCCCTTCAGAACCAGAGTTAGCTTCTCAGCATTTCAGGGCCGGACGCATTTGCAGGGCGCCTCTGGGCCTCTGTCTGGCATCTCACAACTGAGGAACCCAGCATTCAGGAGGGTAAGGGACCGCCTGCTGGCCCAGCCAGGGCGAGACCCCAACCGCTGGTTCCTTGTGCCCTTTCTGTGGCTCCAAGCAGCCCTCCAGCAAGCCGTCACAAATGGAAAAGCCAAAGCAATTTCCCTACCTTCCCAGCTTTTCAGCCCCAGCTCACGGATTGGTGGCCGTATCCGGTTTGGACCGCCCGCCTCGTTAAGAAGCAGCGAGAACAGGCCTTCAGAGGGGGCGCACCCGGCCACCTGGTTCTCCGCCCCCCCTCGCCGGTCAGCGTCTTACATATTTGCGCATCCCTTCTGGAAGGCTGGGGACGCTCTCTCACCCAGGGACAGAGGGAGGCCGGCCTCCGAGCTCCACACAGCAACAAGGCCAAGTGGACGGGTGACCCTTCCGTGGCCCCCAGGCCCGCCCTTTCCCTGGTTAAGAGGCTGTGACTCTGGATTTGCGCTCTGGGGAGGGGGGGGGGTGAGGGGTGACATGGCCCAGGGTGAGGAGGACTGACCTTTGCTCTCCCCTCGTCCCAGTGCCCGGCTTCAACGAAAACAGACCGTGGGAGCATTAGTTGAGCCCCAAAGATACCAGAGGCGCCCCGCACAGTCGGGAAGACGTGCATGGTTACTGCCGACTCCAGGGCTCTGCCGAGGGGGTCCGGCCCTCCCCACCCGGTTCTGGTTCTGCATTTGAAAGTCGCTCTGCTGCAAAGGGCTGTCAGAGGCTCCGTGGTCAGAGTGTCCGCCCGCAAGCCCTTTGCACGCCGGGGTGAGGCTCTCTTGCAGGCAGAGCACCGAGGCGTTCCCTACCGTGTTCCTCTATCAGGGTGACTAAGGGAAGGCGGAGTGCGGGAGGAGCCGGCAGCCGTGGGGCACCTGCTCCGGGCGAGACGGGCCAGACGTTTCCACCCATAACGCCCCCCGACCCTCCAGGAGCCCATTCGTGTACTTTTCACGTAGCACTTCTCAGACAGGGAAGCCATCTGTGTGGCTTGTAGCCTACAGATTTGTTTCTCTGCCACTACCGGGGGCTCCTTGGTGGCAGGAGCCGGTCAGCCCCCCCTCTCTGTGCCCCCGCCCCTCCCTCCGTCCAGCACCTGGCACTGAGCCGCACGAAGCCAGCGTGCAATTCACGTCTTGCTGATGGGTGGTGGCAGCTCAGAAAGGCAAAGAGGGCTGTCCAGAGGGGCAGAGCCGGGTGTCCCACGGGGTCTTCCTGACCCCAGGTCCTGTGCCCGTTCTAGCAGGCCACAGGCTGCCACCACACACGAAGCCCACGTCTCAGCAATGGCAGGGCCGCCCCGCGAGCACGGCCACCCCCACGGGCACGGCGCCCACCAGCACGAGCCAAGCTGCCCTCAGCCAGGATGGGCTGGATGCTGTGTGCGACAGCCGGTCACCCTCTGTCCCCCAGCTGACTGCCCACTGCATCGTCAGCCTGACCACGAGCTCCCCAGCCCGGCAGTGACCCCCTGTCCTGCCGCCCGGGCGCCCCAGGGCTCCTGCCTGCTCGTCAGCCTGAGTGCAGCTGCTGTGTCCATGCTTAGGGTCAGAACCCTACGTTTCTGGGGTCAGAACCCCCTTCCCAGGGTCAGAACCCTACATCCCCGGGGTCAGAACCTCCTGTCCCTGGGGTCAGAACCTCCAACCTCAGGCCAAACCCACAATCTTACCTCATTCCCCGGACCTTTACCCGAGAGGTCCTTCCTTCCAGAAGACCGAAACGAAAGCCTACCTGGGCTGGCTCCTCTCCTCCCCGGCTCGGCCTCCGAGGACGGGCCCGCCGCGGGCCCCGGGCAGCAGGCGAGGGCACGGGGGGCTCTCCCCGCCGTGTCTTCCTGCCCTGGCGGCCGAGGCGCTGGCGGCAGCCCGCTGGCTTCCTGTAGCGTAAACAGGAAGTGAGGCCACGTGGAGACGGTGGCCTCCAGCCGTCAGAATGCAAGGTGCACCCGGGCTGGAGAGCCCCCCGAGGTGCTCCCACCACAGGCTCCCCGGCGCCCTGGGCCGCCCGTGGCGTCGGAGGCCCACCTCCAGGCCACACCCCTCCTTACGGACCGTGAAGTCCCCCGGCCCCCGGGACAGGGACAAGAAGCAGGGGTGTGGAAGGAACCCGGCCCCGCCGCATTTGCGCCTGCAGCCAGCTGGGCCACGGCCCCGGGAGGGGAGGGCGCGGGGGGCCGCCAGTCTTAGGACAAAATGGGAGTCAATCGCCTTCTGCACCGTTAGCGCAGCGATGTTTCGTAGGCACGTTGGGAGGACGGCGGAGCCTGGGGACCCGAGCCATCGCCTGCCCCTGCAGCACCTGCCCTGGCCCCGCGTCCGCCCAGGCAGACGTGTTGTCCCCACTGAGCCCCACGCGGTCCCGGGCTCCCTCACGAAACAGCCTCGGGACGAGGCGGACGGGGCCCCAGAGTTTGCCCGTCCGCGCGGCACCGACGAGATGCTCCTCGGGCCCGGAGGAAGCAGAGAGTTGAAGGGGGCTTCCCAGAGAACTGCTTTCTGTCTGGTTCTCGAACAAAGAGTGAGAGTTTTCCAGGCAGGGAAGCAGAACAAGAGCGCTCCAGAGAGCTGGACACCCGCCCGGAGAGCAAGATGCCAGCCGCGACAAGAAGAAGGACAAGAGAGGGGTCACCAGGGTGATGCCGTGGCCGCCTCTGTGTCCCTTCGGTCCCAGTCAGGCGGATGGCCAGCTGGCTGTTGGCCAAGGCCACAGGCTTCCTCCCGGGACGAAGGACGGAAGGGGAAATGAACGCATCGCTTGGGACTAAAACAGAAACGGCAAACGTCTGGGGCCCGAGATTAACACCTACGTTGGCAATGAAAGGTCTTCGAGAACGTGAGGGCCACCAGAGTGAGAAGTGTGTTCGCAAAGCATCGCCCCCGCCCAGGGTCCCGGCCGGAGAACGGAGCTCGGGGAGAGACCAACCAACCCCGGGGTCAGCGCGCTCCTTGAACTAGACCTTTGAAGGAGCGAGGCTTGGCCACGGCGTTCAAAGCTTTACGTACTAGGCGGGTGGCTAGAACTTGGCTTCGCTCCTCTGGGGGCTCCTCAAGGTGACACCTGTCCCCGTCCACGAGCTGCTGACAGTGTTACAGGCTGACACTCAGGTACCGAGCCCAGTACTCAGAGCAGACACGGACCTCGTCTGTTGTTTCCATTGTCCCTTCTGTGAGGGAGGTGCTTTTTTATTTATTTTTTATTTTTTTTTATTTTTTTTTAAGGTTTATTTATTTTTGAGACAGAGAGAGACAGAGCATGAACGGGGGAGGGGCAGAGAGAGAGGGAGACACAGAATCGGAAACAGGCTCCAGGCTCCGAGCCATCAGCCCAGAGCCCGACGCGGGGCTCGAACTCACGCGAGATCACGCGAGATCTCGCGAGATCGTGCCCTGGCTGAAGTCGGACGCTTAACCGACTGCGCCACCCAGGCGCCCCTATTTATTTTTTCTTAAATGGCCCCTGAATTCAGTTCAGTTTTACTCACGTTTTCCTCCAAGGGGTCTTCCCTAGCACGGTGCTCGGCAGGCGAGGGAGAGAGAGGGGAAGGGAGGAGA
Organism: Herpailurus yagouaroundi; assembly: GCF_014898765.1. Lineage (NCBI taxonomy): Eukaryota > Metazoa > Chordata > Mammalia > Carnivora > Felidae > Herpailurus > Herpailurus yagouaroundi. Next base: position 2,301,388 of record NW_024412416.1, on the reverse strand, counting down.
AAAGCGTGGGCTTACAGGGGAGACGGGGGCGGGGATTTCAGTGATGGTCTGAGCTCATTAGATGGGAGAGGATTGGTCTCCCCGAGGTCATTTTGGTTGTGGAAGTTAGGTCACCGTGAGTTACAGGACGGGTGAGGTTTGGGGGTCGTCCTGGGGAGGAAGGACTGCAGGGGGGCGGGGGGGGGGGGGAGAAAAGGACAGACGGATATTGTCCACTGGGGCCACGGAGGGACACATCCAGTGAGAAGCCCCCAGAAACCGTCGAGGGAACTTGAAGAGTGACATCCAGCTTTGCGTCCTGGTTTTGCCATTTCTCTGCGCCCTGCCCCTGTCCTGGCAAAGCCGCCCCCCCCCCCCTTTTCTCCAGGAACAAAGCAAAGAGCCTGGCTCCTCAGCCTGTCTGTCCCTCATCCGCCCTTCTGGACCCACGGGGAAATGCGACATTTGCCTACGGGGGGCGGGGCGGGGGGGGGACCAGACCCACCTGGACAAGCCCACCAGGTGTGGCTAGGGCAGCCACATCCTGCAGCTCTCCGCGGGACCGTGCTTCCTCCTTCCGTCCCTGTCACCCTCCCTCTCAGAACCTTCCTCCCCCACCTGCCCACCCCACCGCTCCGGGGGGGGGGGGGGGCCTTCCCTTCCCAGAGTCTGTCATCAGCCCCAGTCACAGACGGGCGGAGGAGTGTCCCGGGGCCCCACGCCCACCTGCCCGGCCAAGGCGGGGATGTGACAGGCAGCGTAGCTGGGGGTCGACCCACGGGCGGTGGGAGCTTGCGCTCGGTCCACTCTTTTCGTGGTTGGGACCCTCCCCTCCGGGTGGGGTAGGGCTGAACTGGGGCGAGGCACCCGCAGTGTTCAAGGGAGGAGAAAAGCGTGGGCTTACAGGGGAGACGGGGCGGGGATTTCAGTGATGGTTTGAGCTCATTAGATGGGAGAGGATTGGTCTCCCGGTGCTCGATGGTGCTCCCGGCCGTCGGTCCGCCTTCCCCTACGGGGCGGCGAGGGGCAGAGGAAGGAAACTGAGGCCCTGAATAGATGTGATGGAGGAACAATCACAGCGATGACGCTCGTGCACCTGAGGTTTGCTAGGTGGCTCCGTTTAATGGGCACCACAGCCCTCGCCGGGAGCCGCTATACAGCCCCAGCGAACAGCTAAGGAAACGGAGGCTCCGAGAGCTTGGGATCCCCCCCAAGCCGCAACTACGAGGAAGTGGGTGGGCAGAGCTGATTGGGAAAGAAGCCCGAAACAGTTTCTCGCTGTCCCATGGGTCGATTCGCTAATGACAGACGCCACCTAGCTCTTGGTGACTTTGAGCCTCACGGTAGGCCAATCTCCCAGCAAAAGCACCACGCCTGAAGAAGTGTGTGCGAAACACCCCCTGCCCGCCCGGCACGAAACGGCCTTCTGGGGGTGCTGTTGCACTCCATCGTAAATTCCAGTATATTTTGGAAGGGAGCCCGGAGGCCAGCAGCAGGAACGGGGCTTCAGTTCTGGGCCTGGCAAGCCTCGAGTCCTTGCACAGGCAGCCCTAGGCTTGAGCTGAGCCCCTTGTCTCTGCCGGAGCAGGAGAAACCTTCCCTCCCCGGGGCCACCACTGCTGCTTGGTGCTCGCTCGGGAACCACCGTGCAAAAAAGCGAAATTGAAACAACCAACAACAACCGAAAAACCAACCGCCCCTCCCAGCTCTGGCGCTCGAGAGAACATTCGACCCGTCCGGCCCCTGTCTCACCTGGCCACACGCCGGCAAAGTGGGCCCAGAAGGGCATGGGGAGTTCTCTCTCTCTTCCAGACTCTTCTGAGGGTCGCTGTCACTTTTAAAGTATTTTCTGGGCGGAGGCTTGGGCTTGGAGGTCGTGGGTTTTCTCACCAAAATCTCGAAGGATTTCTTCAGTCTCAGCGGTGGGTGGCTGCGCGGGAACCCAGGGCGGGGCGGGCTCTCCCGGGGCGGCCGGGACGGAGCCACGGGAAGCGTCCCCGGCTCCTGCACTGGGGACAGGCTCGGGCTGGGCATGTGGACTTCCGGGTCGGAAGGCTGCTGCTCGCTGCCGCTGACGGGGCTTCCCCCGGGGGACCCGGACACGTAGCTGCTGTCGCTGCTGGAACGGATCATGACCTTCTGAGCCCTGCGGTTAGGGGCTGCCGAGCTCCTCTCTCTCTCCTTCTCCAAGGTCGGCCGCCCATGCCAGCTGCCCTCCAGCCTCGGGGCACCTGCAGGGGAAGCACGAGGAACCCCCACAGCTGGGCTCGGGAGGCAAACGCACCCTTGGCCGCGCTCCCGACCGCCCCCGGCTGCACGCTGCACCCCGGGCTGTCTGCTTCCCACCTGAGGTCACTGGGGATTTGGAGCCCGGCCGTCTCGGGTTTGTCCCAGAAAAGCTGTATGACTCCAGCTTGGGAAAATCACTCAACCTGAGTCTCCGTGTGATGGGCACGGAGACGTGTCCCCAACTTGCCCGTCAAAGAAGGGCTTGCTGTCCCACCTGTGGAAGGGCTGGTGGCAGATGCCTGCCACTGTCCGCCCCTCTAGGGACTGCCTGCAGGAGCTGTCTCCCCAAGGCGACCTCGCGTCCGATGACCGACGGAGATGGGCTGTAAAGGGGGGGGTGGGCGGGAGCACCTGCCACCAAACCAGACAATTCTAACGTGTCTTTTGGCTCCACAGTTCCAGGGCTGAAGCTGGCATCTCAGCTCACCTCCTCCCTCTGCCCAGCCCTTTTCTCTCCTCCCCTCCACGGGCTCCGACCCCTTGGACCCCTCCGAGATAGCACCCTGCATGCCAAGCTGGCCTCCTGGGAAACCCAACCAGCAAAAGTCCATCTTTCCACCTGTAAAATGGGGAGAATAGTTATAGGGTCACCGAGCTTGTTTGGGGGGCTCAGCATCGAAGAGAGAGAGGACACCGGCCAGTGTGCGTTGAGCCTTGTAGCAAGAAGCTACCGTTTCCTCCAGCTGAGGACGAATCGACAGCTTCAGGACCGCACTTTCTTAGCCATAGTACCCTTTCTCTTCCCTCCCATCCAGCCTTTCTTCCTGGGTCATCCCCGCACACACACCCATTCTCAGCACCGTGTCCGTCCACACAATCCTGAGAGGCCCTTTTCTGTAGCGGCAAACCGCCCCCCCGTGTGTTTCTTTTCTACAATCAAGAGCTCAAAGGAGTGGGAGCAGACTGAGACCCAGCCTCTTGCTCAGATTCCAGCTCATTCCGGAAGGCCAGGAGAGCGAGGAGAGCCCCGTGGAAGAGAATCCTAGACCTTAGGAGAAAACCACAGTCAGCCAAGCTCACGGTTTGAGCCCTCGATGGAGAACAAGATTTCTTTTTGCTTTTTCCTGGTCATAAAATAATGCAGCCTCATTAGAAGGAACTCGGCCCCAAAAAGAAAGAAAGTCAAGATCCACCTGCCGTCTGATCCGCTGGAGAGAAACCACCGTCCAAATATGTGTGAGTTTCTCAGTGACATTTTCCCGAGCATAAATGTTGAGTGGGTGGAGAGGGTAGAACCTTTTCTCTGAACGCTTTCAGCCTGTGTGGCCTCCTTGTCAATATTTGCATGTTGTTCTATCACACACTCCACGATGGCTTGGCCGATGCCCCTCAGCTGAGCACAGAGGCCGCTAGCACCCAGGGACTGAAGTCAGTCGACCTGGTTGCCGTCCAGATTGTCTGGGCACCACACAATGTGATTTTGGGTAAGAGAGCCTCTCAGCGGCCCGCTTTTTCCTTAGAAACGTGCATAAAAACTATATGTAAAGATCCAGTAAAATAATGCATGAATTAGTTCCAGTGTCTGACATGACAAGGCCTGAAGAAAGGTTAGATGTTATATTATTAGATATTTTTTCTAAAGAGTCTATTATTATGAACTTGTGATTGAAAACTCAACTGTGTATAGGGGCAACTGCCAATGACAACCTGATATAAGATGACAGGGGATGGTGGGAACAACAGAGCCCAGAGGAGTGCCGGCCCAGTGAAGAAACATACAAATTCAGATGCTTCGAACATCGTGTGCCTCCCCAACAGAGCAAACACGTGAGCCGAGCTCAGCCGGTAGGCTGCTAGCTTTCAGCCTTTGTCCACGTTGCGGGCTCGTCGGTGATGTGACAGTCACATTGCTGAGGTAGAAGGCAAGTCAATGGCTCAACCCTGAGCTGTCTAAGAAGGCAAAGATGTTCAAGTCAAAGTTCACTGTTTCTCTTACCTTCCAGGCTCCACTGATGCCTCTCCTTTCCAAACTTGACGTTCTCCACAGCCTGGGCCACGGCTTCTTTGAGTTGCATTTCAGACACCTAGAAAATACCGGTCACCTCCTCAAGTAAACAGCAGCAACGTCTGCATCAGGCTCTGAGTCCTATAGCAGCTCCCAAGCGTGGCCCCTGGATGCCAGGATCTGTCCTTCCAACCCACTCTGCAAATAGCTGACAGCGTCCACTTCTAGAAACACCCTATTGATTCCAGGGCATCAGTGGTTCTCTAGTATATTGTCAGTAAAGTTCAAAGTCTGTCAATAAAGGGGTTCCTGAGGTGGCCACTCTCGACTCTCCAACCTTCTCTCCACGGCTTGCTGAAAACCTCCAGGCAAAGTTACCACTTGACAGTTTACCTCTTGGAGCATTCCACTCTCGGCAGTGCTGCCATGACATCATCATCACTATCTTCATCACCATCATCGCCATCATCACCATCACCACCACCATCATCACCACCATCATCATCATCTTCACCATCATCACCAATATCATCTTCATCACCACCATCATCATCATCACCACCATCATCACCAACATCATCTTCATCATCACCATCACCATCATCACCATCATCACCACCATCATCACCATCATCATCATCATCACCACCATCATCACCATCATCATCACCACCACCATCATCATCACCATCATCTTCATCACCATCATCATCACCATCATCATCTTCATCACCATCATCATCATCATCACCATCACCACCACCATCATCATCACCACCATCATCACCATCATCTTCATCACCATCATCATCATCACCATCATCATCATCATCTTCATCACCATCATCATCACCACCATCATCACCCATCATCATCATCATCACCACCATCATCACCACCACCATCATCATCATCATCTTCATCACCACCATCATCATCTCCACCATCATCACCATCATCATCACCATCTTCATCATCACCACCATCATGATCATCATCACCACTACCATCATCATCATCATCATCACCATCACCATCACCATTTTGCTTTAACAGGTCACTAACAGTTAAGAGTATGACTTTTGGAGCCACAGTATATATAAAGAACCCCTACAAACCAACAACCAAAACCAAACAGCCCAACTAAAAAATGGGAAAAGAACTTGAATAGTCTTTTCTCAAAAGAATGTATACAGATGGCCGGCGAGCACCTGAAAAGGTACTCAACATCACTAATCACTGGGGAAGTGCAAATCAAAACCACACTGAGATACTCCCTCACACCCATAGGTGCTATCAAAAAAACCAGGAAACAATATGTGTTGATAAGGATGTGAGAAATTGGAAGCCTTGTGTGCTGCTGGCGGGAATGTAAAATGGTGCAGCTGCTGTGGAAACGGTGTGGCGGTGCCTCAAAAAATTACAAATATAATTATCACTTGGCCCAGCAATTTCACTTCTAGATACATGCCCAAGGACAATGGAGAGCGGGGACTCGAGTAGATACGTGTACACCCCTGTCCATAACAGCATTATTCACAATAGCCAAAGGTGAAGCAACCCAAGTGGCCATTGACACACGAGTGGATAAACAAAATATGGCACGTACGTACAACCGAGTGCCATTCAGCCTTAAGGATATGCCGACGTGCGCTACAACGTGGAAGGACCTTGAAGACATTTTGCTGAGTGAAATAACTCGGTCACAGAAAGACAAGTCCTGTACGATCCCACTTACAGGAAGTACATAGAGGCGTCAACACTGTAGAGACAGAAGGTAGAATGCTGGTTTCCAGGGGCTCGAGAGAGGGCGAATGGTGAGCTGTTTAATGGATACAGAATCCCAGCTCTACAAGAGGAAAAGCGATCTGAAGGCGGCCGGTGGTGCTGGTGTCCACCCCCCTCATGCCATTGAACTATACGCTTGCGAATGGGGAAGATGGTCAGTTTCACGTTAGATGTATTTTACCACAAGGACCAGGTAATAACAATACGTGAATCACCGACAGCACTGGGCACGTCGCCCGGCAAGCGGCAAACTCTCAGTACAGGAGAGTTAATATCGCCGGCAGTTCTGCAAGGGCAAAGACCGCTCCCCAGTTTCAGAGCTGAGACACCAGGGGTGCTGGGAGATCAGATGAATGTCCAAGAGGTCACTGCGAGTGAGACAGGAGCCCGGCGTCCCTCTGTGTGCGCACTGGTCGTCCCCACCTGCAACGCCTTCCAGGCTTCCAGACCCGGCTCCGTTTTCTGGGTCGCCGGCACCCTGACTCCCTCAGCCTCCGTGGCCTGTCTGTGTGCGCCCCGCCCTGCCCCTCCAGCCGGCACCAAGCTCCTCAAGGCCAGGGCTCCGGCCTTGGCCCCACACCCTGACTCCAACTCCACTGCCCTCTCCACACGGGACCCCAGAGCGGCAAGAGTCGCTGAGCCCGCCTCCTTTCCTTCTGTCACCCAGAGCTGTAGACGAAGTCCTTGTTCACCTGAGTACGAAGCTTGCTTCTCTCTCGGGTGCTTCTCCTTCGTCTAGTGCCACCACGGAACAGAGCTGGGCTCGAGCCCCACTACACCAGCTGTGTGTAGATCTGCTTGTCAATCTACCTCTGTCCTGTTTCCACGGGGAGTTGGGAGTCTGTTAGCTACAAGCGCAGGCTTTGAAGCCTAGCATCTTCCTGTAGAAGCTCCACCACGGGGCGAGTTCCTTTTTCCTTTCTGAGCCTCGGTGCCCTCCTCTGTGAACTAGCAGGGAGCATCATACTGACTTCAGAGGGTTCTTCGACAACTAAACGCTATTGCGCTTGTCACGTCTTTCAGCAAATATGCCTGATACACTCAAGGATTCCATAGTGACTATCACCGCGTCCCCAAAGGAACCCCAGCAATGCCCACGGTGTCCGCTCCCAAGGCTCCCTCCAACCTGGGCTCCGCTTCTCAGCCATTATCAGCCCTGAATCTCACCGCCTACTGGACACCCCATGGGTACCTCAATCTGCTTACGCCCACGTGAGACCGCTTCCTCCCTCCCAACCCCCTCCTCCTTCCCTTCTCGCCACTGGGGGGTGCTGTCGCCATCGCTCGGTCTTCCGATCCCCAAACACCCCAGTCATCCTAGACCCCTGTGCCCCAGGCTAATCAGCCAACAGTACGACCAATTCTTCCCCAACTGCCTCCATCCCTCTGCCCACATCTACTGTGAAGTTCAGGCCCTCACCATCTGGTTCCTTTCTCTTCCAAACTCCAGGATATACCCACCCCCCACCCCGTCCTCCAGGGCACAATCAACAGTTAAAACAATAAAATCTTGCCTGCTTCCGATTCTGTGTCTCCCTAGCTCTCTGCCCCTCCCCCACTCACGCTCTGTCTCTCTCTCTCTCTCTCTCTCTCTCTCTCAAAAATAAACATTAAGAAATTTAAAAATTAATAAAATAAAATCTGAACATTATTACACGAACAGCCACACACCCTCCCCTCGCTCCTCACCCCCCGCAGAATGCCACGCACGCTCCGAAGCATCCCGTGTGACTCCCATGCCATGCCGACCCGTACCCTTAGCCTCTCCACCTGCGCCCGCACCCCAGCCCCACGCTCCTTCCTTCCACGGCAGGTCCCTTCCTGACTCTGTCGCTCCACGGAACGACCTTCCTCAAATCCTCTGCCTGGAGACAACTAACTTCTGGTAATTCTTGCTTTATGAATTACCTACCTACCTTCATGCAACCTTCCTTCCTGTCTCCCTCTTCTCCCTGTCTTCCTGTATTGTAATTATTTGTAGGTCATCGTCTCCAGCCAGACCCTGAGCCCCAGAGACCGTGTACCATGACCGTGTACCATGAACTTGTTCATCCCTGTATGCTGGGGTGCGCAGCTCCCGACAGCCGCATAGTGAGCGGGTCCCTACTCCATGCACGGATGAATTGGCCCCTGGCCTCCACGTGCAGGGATCCTGGGTCTGTATTTTCCTGTCCGAGAGCTTGTAACCAGCTGTAAGAGCTTCCCTAAGCTAATGCCAGTTGCCTCTGGCGTCTAGGAGTCGGCCAGTGGACCCCCGCTGCATTCACTCGTTATTACACTTGGAACAGGTTCTTGGGAATTCGGGTCCAAACCCAGAGGGCATCACCCACGTTCATCCATTTCTTGTCCCAAGTACGGAAAGAGTGAGCCCGGGAGGAAGAAGACGTCCCGGTGGGGTGTTACCTGTGGGTCTGGATGCCGGCTGACGATGATGGGGACGGGCCCAGGACTGCAGTGACTCAGGATCGCGTAGACTTCATTGAGCGTCAGGCAGTGCACAGGGGAGTCATTGATTTCCACGATCTCGTCCCCACACCTGGGAGAGCATACGCGGGAAGCCGTCAGCGAGCTAACCCTCGTGGCGTTCGGACGCTCCCTTCCCTGACGCCCCACTCAGGGACTTCGCTCTCTGACGGGACCTAAAACTTACACCAATAAATAGAGCTCCTTAGCCACCCGACTGACATTCAGAGCAGGACGGACCAAGGCAGTGCACGTTCACTCCTCGCTGTGCGACCACAGCGTGGGGGACGTTTCATACCCATCTCGTGGGTCAACGTGAACAAAAGTTGATCTGAACCTTCCTCTTCATCTTCCCCATTAAAGTCTGTCTAACCGAGATGGGGGGTGTAGGTTAACCCGATTTAAGCGATTAACCAATGAACTGTGATATAAGCAATCACATCCTCTCCTCGGGCCTCACTGTTCCCATCTGTAGAATGGTTAGGAGGAAAGACGGATGCTTTGCGCTAACAGGTAAAGAAGATATAACTGGGCTGGGAGCAGCGGAAGCCCTTGCAAAAAGAAGGAAGGAGAGAAAGCATGGAGTTCATTGTCATTGGAAGATGGGGATCGAGTTATGGAAAATTTAGGTGTGTCCTGTTACCTATCCAGAAAAAAAGAAAAAACACAAGGGAGGTAGAAAACATAGGGATGTATCCGTACTTGGAGGATTTGGGCAATCCAACCCCCTTGTCTCGGAGCTGGGGAAACCGAGGCACAGAAGGTGAAATATTCTCAATAAGACCTAGCTTAGAGTTTAAAAAAAAAAAAAAAAAAAAGGCTTCTTCTAGAAATAGCCATGTAGTAAATGTTTTAGGCTTTGCAGTTCACACCCTGTTGCAATGACTAAACTCTGATGTTGTGGTGTGGAAACAGCAGATGTAGACGACGTGTCAACAAATGAGCGTGGCTGTGTTCCGATAAAACTTTCTTTAAAAAAACCAACAGGTGATGGGCCCCAGTTTGCTGACCACTGGTCTGGCGGGTTATCAGCCCAGCGGGGATCGGAACGCAGGTCTCCAGGGCTGAGTTCGCCGTCCCTCCCGCTGTGGTCTGCCGTCTCCCGTCACAGTTCCGCTCAGCCGGTCCCCCTTCCCCTTTGCTAAGAAAGCACGCATTTTGGGGGCACCTGGGTGGCTCAGTCGGTTGAGCATCCGACTTCGGCTCCGGTCACGACGTCACGGTTCGTGGGTTCGAGCCCCGCGTCGGGCTCTGTGCCGACAGCTCAGAGCCTGGAGCCTGCTTTGGATTCTGAGTCTCCCTCTCTCTCTGCCCCTCCCCTGCTTGTGCTCTGTCTCTCTCTCAAAAATAAATAAACATTTTAAAAAATTTAAAAAAAAAAGAAAGTGCACATTTTCTTTGATGTAACTGAAGACCACCGCAGAAGCTTCCAGAACAATCCCTACCCAGCTGCAGGTCTAGGGGGGAGGACTCTCTGTCTGAAGGGATTAGGGCGAAGGCCGTTGTGGTGACTGTGCAGTCATGTCCCAGGTGACAACATGGCAGCTCAGCAAACGGCTGTCGCCGTCCTGCATGTGACAACAGCAAATCTGCCTCGAATCTAAAGCACCGTCGAGACGGCATCCCGAGCAGGCCTTGCCCTTACACGGACTGCAGTGGTGGGAAAACCTTCAAAACTATGACCAAACTCTCCGCAGAGAGCAAGCCTCGAACCCAGTGAGAGAAGGGACACGCGAAGATGCGTGAACCGGAAATATCGTGACAGGTGAAACCGGGGTCAATGGCACCGAAAGCCAACTCGCTTACTGGAAAGGAGATTCAGAATCGGGCATCTCTTAGAAGTTATCTGCAGGGACGTAGGTCTGGAGCGTCCGCAAGGATCTGGTTTACACCATCAAGAAACGGAGTTAACACTACTGATTTGCTTCGTAAGTGAGCGTCTTTCTCCACACAGGGTGCACAGGCAAACCTCCTCGGGGCTCCTATTTACGTCACCGTAAATCCTGTGCTACTTAGATCTGAATCAAGGTGTGTTCACTTCCTGTTTCCCTTTCTGGACCGGCATTCCCTGAGATAATGCCTGTTCTTTTCTTTTTTCTTTTTTCTTTAAGGACAGGGCAAGGAGGAGAGCCAGAGAAAGAGGGAGAGAGGATCCCAAGCGGGCTCCGTGCCGTCAGCCCAGAGCCCCACGTGGGGCTCGATCTCACCGTGACCTGAGCTGAAATCAAGCGTCGCACGCTTCACCGGCCGAGCCCCCCAGGAGCCGCGACAATGCCTCTTGAACTGCAACGTGCACACAGATCCCTGAGGGTCTTGTGAAAAGGCGGGTTCCGCCGTGGCAGGTCTGGAGAGGGGCCCGAGACGCTGCATTGCTAGCAAACTCCCGAGGGATCTCGCTGCCACTGGTCCGGGGACCACAGCTGGAAGAACGAGGCTCTGAGCCACGCTTGGGTCATTCTAAATATCTCGTCTCCAAATTACCCTGCTGCCTTCTAAGGAATTCCTTCCCCCAATGGAAATCAGGGCTGTTGTTGTTATTGTTGCTTTCAAACACAGAAATGAGGACATACCAGAGCCGTCCATCCAAGTGTGCCACAGACCCCGGAGAGAGCGTGTGAACGAAAATGCCGGAGATGCACTGGAAATAGGGCACACTGCACAGGCCGATGCCCAGACCGACGCCAGCCTCTGGAAGGCAGAGCAGGAGGGAGGGCGGGGGGCTCGGGACCGAGCGCGAAGGACCTCGGCTCCCCTGCCACGGTTAAGAACGACGGTGCTCAAGGAGGGGTCCCCGCCCCAGACCTCACGGCGTATTTCGTTGTGCCCGCAGCCCTGGCCCCGGTTCCCATGTGTGGTGTCGCCTTGTTGGGGTATGCTCTGCCCCTCGCCCCACAACCCCAGGCTGAGCGTGGACGGTGCGTCCTGGGCTTCTGCAAACAGAGCCGCGGGCCTCGCTGCTCGACGGTGGCTGCAGAATCTGCTTGTAGGCGACAGACACCCTGTCCTGTCTCGGAAAGTCTTGGGGGGGGGGCCCCCCGGTGGCGGGAGACCCAGGCAGGAGGGCAGGGGCACAATCCCACCTTTCTGCAGAGAGACCTCCACCATGACTCTGTAGTTGGGCTTGGCCGTGCTGGGGGGGGCGGCGGGGCTCCCCAAGCCAAAGGGCCCGCTGTCCTTGGTGGCACAGGTGCTGGAGCTCAGGGAGCGGCACAGCGGGGGCGACAGGTGGCTGCTCGGCGAGTGGGGTGCCGTCAGGCGCGTTCTCACGGTGAGGGTCAGGAGCCCCTTTTTGGCTTGCTGAAAGGAAGGGACCATGTGTCGCAGCGCTCAGCAGCTGTGTGAGCGTGCGTGTGCGTGTGCGTGGTGTGGAAGTGTGTGTGCATATGTGTACGGTCTATATCTGCACGTATACACAGATACGAAACATCGTATATGAAACATACACACGTGCATACATGCGCCAGATGGGATTGAACTGAACTGATTACCCAGAGACTTAAAGCATCTTTTAGTGACTGCCTTAAAACTTAAAACAGATTTGGGGCGCCTGGGGGGCTCAGTCGGTTGAGCGTCACGATCTCGCGGTCCATGGGTTCAAGCCCCGCGTCGGGCTCTGTGCCGACGGCTCGGAGCCCAGAGCCTGCTTCGGATTCCGTGTCTCCCTCTCTCTCTGCCCCTCCCCCACTGACACTTTGTCTCACTCTGTTTCTCAAAAATAAATACATGTAAAAAAAAAAATTTTTTTTAACTCAAAACAGATTTGTAAATCTATCGGCATAACTACACTGAGTGTCTTCAAACAGTCCTATAAATCTTCAGTGGTTGAGACACGCCCGCAGCAATCTGATAACACTCTTATTTCCGGAGCTGGGTCTTTTTTCTCAACCCTGTGCCCAGATGAGCACCAGCGGGGCGCCCCATGAGAAGGACCCCACAGTTTGAGTCTGCGGGTTTGAATGGAGGAGGGGGCCCGAAACCCCAGGGTCTGGCCATGTACCGACAACGAGCGGTCACCTTGAACTTGCGCAGGGCGTCCTGGTGTGTTAGTCCGGCCATCGATTCTCCGTTGAGCTCCAGAATTTCATCCCCTGTTGGGAGAGAGAGAAATCATAGTAGAGACGCGTGTGGCCCATGGGGGGCGGGCGTGTATGCAGCCCGTGGGGAAGCCTTCCTCGCCCGGGACTCTCCCCCCGGAGGCAGGCGGGCCCCAGCTCTCTGAGGCCCCTCCAGGGTCCTCAGCTGGCACACAGGCCTGGCCTGACCCATCCGCTGGCTTTGCCCGCCTCCCCCCTGCCTCCCTGACCCTCCCGCCAGGTGTTCCCACGGCTCATTTCCTGATGCAACACCGCCTGCCTTTCTCAGGATGTTGTCTGCCCTCAGGGCCCTTCTCCCACCTTGTTCACCTGCCTCGCTCAGTCTTGCGGTCCTGCCGGCTTAATTTCCCATGTGTCCTCACGGCACCTGTGTCCACCACTAACCATCACAGCTCGGCCCCGTGGGTGGGTGGTGACCAGTGACCAGGGGAAGACTCTCCCCTCCGGGCAGGTCGCTCCCCAGCCAGGGGATTTGTCTGATCAGACGGTGTGTCCCCAGGGCCAGTTCTGGGGAGGGGGGACCTGCCCGGTGCTCAGGACACGTGAGAAGGAGGTGATGCTTCCAGAATGCCACATAGCCCCGTTTTGCAGAAGAGGAAAGTGAACCCAGAGCCGTCCCAAGCCACCCGGTGAAGAGAATGAGGAAGCTGGCCCTTTCACTGCGAGCCGCTCCCTCACAAATATGCCTAATAGACCCATTTTTTTCTGTATCCTGAAGTCCATCTTTATGGGGACGGAAAACCAATGTCTCCCCTTTACTGAATGTGCTCAACAAACGGGGAGCGTTTGTTCTGCGTTCAGGGCTGCGCTGGGCGCGTCGGACGCCCTGCTCGTCACGCAGCCGTGCGGTCTGGTTGTTAGTAGGTGCGTCTGCGGTCACCTCACTATGGTGCCCTCGCAGACAATCCAACCCTCTTCCCCGGTTGTTCGAAAGGTGGTTCTGCCTTTGCCTCTGAGAGTCGGAGGCTCCACTGCGATGCCCCCGGGTGCTTCCTCACCCTGAAATGCCGTGCCTTAAAATGATTCCGGAAAATTCTTAGCCACTGTCTCATTGCCCTTTCGTTCCCCTCTTTCACGCTGTTCTTTCTTTCTAGAACGCGTCTCCCCTGTGGGCCTTCTCGCCCACCCTCCCTGTTTCTCTAACACTCCTATTCTTCTCCACGGCTCCGTGCAGCCCGCCGGACCGCTTCCAGCTCCCGACTCGCCTTGTGGCTGTGCTGTGTCTGCTGTCGACACGTCCACTGAGTTGACAATTTCAATCACGTGCCTTTTGTACAAGTTGCTTTTTTCACCACGTTCCGTTCTTTCCTTGTTGTTCATATGCCCTCTCTTGCCTTTTCAAAGCTCTCTTTAAACACAGTGATTCTAAACAAATACAAAAATTCTAATGCAAAGGGGTAGGTGTATTTACAGCATTATCTACAAGAGCCAGATTGTGGAAATGGCCCAAGTGTCCACTGATAGATGAGTGGATAAAGAAGATGTGGTGTATATACGATGGAATATTATTCAGCCATAAAAAAAACACGAAATCTTGCCATTTGCAACGACCTGGATGGAGCTGGAGTGGATAATGCTAAGCGACATAAATCAATCGGAGAAAGACAGATACAGAAGCATATGATTTCGCTCATGTGCGGAATTTAAGAAACAAAACAAAGAAAGAAAGAAAAAGAGAGACAGGCCAAGAAACAGACTCATAACCGTGGAGAACACACTGTTGGTCACCAGAAGGGAGGGGGGTGGGGCCCGGAGAAACGGGAGACGGGGACTAAGGAGGACACTTGTCGTGACGAGCACAGGGTGACGTATAGAAGTGCTGAATCACTGTATTGCACACCTGAAACTAATATAACACTGTAAATATTATATGCACTGCATTAAAATGAATAATATATTCATGCACATATAATAATATATGCACTGAATTAAAATGAATAAATGCACTGAAGTTAAAATGAAAACTTAATTAAAAATTGCATAATACAAAACCATAGTAATTCTACAGTGCCTTTTAGACTGCTGTGTGATCTCAGGGTTTTGAGGGCTAGCACTCGGGTCGGTTATTCCTGCCAACGCTCATCAACAAGGGATATTTCCTAATGCCCTGTGTGCTCTTTGTGTCGAGCTCCCTTTTCCGGGGGCCAGTGTTTCTCTGGGGTTTCCCAGAGAACCCCAAGAGGCAGTCCAGAGCTTTCACTGCTTCGGGACAAGTGTTGACATTAGGTTCTCGGCTTGGAGCATCCTGCACTCGGTAGAGACTATAAACGTGGCCAGAACACTCCCACACGACACGGGTCCTTCTTTTCCTGTGGGAGATGTCTTTTCCTCACACCCAAGAGCCACAGGCAAAGGTAGGTTTGCTCACTGCTTCCCTGGGGCCCGATGGCCTTCCAAGAGGGCAGCTCGTGAGGCTTCACACGGACCCACGGCCATGTCCCATGTGGGCAACTAAGTCCGGGTCCCTGGCCCTTCAGCCCTTTGGGCACCAGTTCCACGGGCCATCACACCCTCAACTCCTAAGACTGCCGTAGATTTAAAGTTTCCATGTGCCACGTTACCCAGCATGTCTACGTGTCGAAAATCAAGGGCGGAAGTGGGCTGGGGACAGGATTCAGATCAGCGTCACCTGTGAGGTTGCCAGAATTGGACCAAAAATGAAAGAATCAGTCCTCGCACTTATGACAGTCCAAGCTGAGTGGAAACGGACAAGTTTTTAAAATAACTAAAAAAGAACTATTATGTCGGAAGGAAGAATACACAGAGGACGTATTTCAGAAATGGTCACCGTTCCTCCCCTCCTCATGGGCAAGAGATTGGTTACGGAGGGTGGAGCCTAAGTGATCGCTGGGTGTGCCATTGGTTACAGGCTGGGTGTGC
Source organism: Herpailurus yagouaroundi (assembly GCF_014898765.1). Lineage (NCBI taxonomy): Eukaryota > Metazoa > Chordata > Mammalia > Carnivora > Felidae > Herpailurus > Herpailurus yagouaroundi. Next base: position 2,285,950 of record NW_024412416.1, on the reverse strand, counting down.
AACATAATGATTTGACAATTACATACATTACGAAATGTTCAGCAGGGTGAGTGGACTCACCCTCTGTCATCACCCAAGGTTACTACGATATCATCAACTACACTCCCTAAGCTATACTTTCATCCCACGACTTCTTTCTTTTGTGACTGGAAGCGTGTCGTCTTCCCCATCACCTAATCCATCCGTCTGACCTAATCCCGCCCCTCTGACGGCCACCACTTTGTTCTCTGTGTTTACGAACCAGTGTCTATTTTTGTTGTTATTGTGAATCACGTGGCATTTTGTCTGACTTCTTTCGCTTAGCATAACACCCTCTGGATGCATCCACGCTGTCACGAATGGCAAGATTTCATTCTTTTTGTGGCTGAGTAACAGCCCACTGTAGACATACACCACACGTTTGTTATCCGTTCGTCTATCGATGGACGCTTGAGTTGCTCCCATAACTTGGCCGTTGTAAGTAATGCTGCAACACACAGGGTGCTTATATCTCTTTGAATCCGTGTTTTCATTTTCTTTGCGTAACTACTCAGAAGTAGAGCTGCTGGATCACAGGGTACTTCTCTTTTTAGTTTTTTGAGGAACCTCCGTGTTTCCCATAGCGGCTGCACCAGGTTGCATCCGCAACCACAGTGCACGAGGGTTCCTTTCTCTCCACATCCTCACCAACACTTGTTTCTTGAGAAACGACCATTCTCGGTGACGTGAAGGGCTGAACTTCCCTCGCGAGCCCCGACAGAACTACTCTTTGGACAGTCCTGGTCCTCGTTGGGCCATATCTGGTGGGAAGCGATTAAACTAAACCTTACACAACCGTTTCTTTCGCAAGCAGAATACAAATAAAACATCATTAGCCTTGATCTGTGCTCCAAACTTTTGTTGCAGCTGGATGTACCCCCCATCCAGTGGCAGATTCTAGAACTTTACTTTGAAGGAGTGACAAACGGTGATTGTGTTAATCATTAGAGGCTAGAATCAAGGACTGCGGTAGATTAGCTGAACGTCTTTGCCACCGAATTTTTATGATTGGTATTAACGAAAAGGGGAGGGGAGAAAAAGAAGTTTGACAGGGCAGGTTTGCAGAAAGAAAACAAGACACAGCACACTGTTTCCTGCCACCTCCACTCAACTCCCTCACTTTTTGTTTTAAGTAAAGAGAAGTCCAAAACATAACCAAACAAAATATAGTACATTCTCAAGATTCCGATGCCCCGTTTCTCCCTTTGTCTCGTTGATCCCTTTTCTTTCCCCGCCTCTTGACTTAGCTACTCCCCCCTAGAGCCTGCCTCCGCCCTCCTCTCTTCCCTCCCTCCTTCATCGGCCCTATAACTCAAGTGTTTTCCAAGCGTCCACCACCCCCAGTCTACACCCAGCCCTCCTCCCTCCCTGGGCTGGAGACAGTGACACCGCCTGCTGGACAGCGCCACCTGGTGGCCGCCCAGAGCCAAGCCTCTGCCTTGGCCTTTTTCCTCCTCCGTGTATGTCCTGCTCCAGGTTAAGTTCACTAAGACCAGGAACACTTTCTCGGACCCAGGGAGGCTGTCTCATCTGCACCTGCCTCCTCCCAGGAAGACAGGCTCAGGCAAGACCCTTAAGAGCTGGAGTCTGGCCCTTAGGACAGCCTCTCAAAGGGCTTCACAGCCTCTGGGCTCTTGCTGGCCCGTCTCATCCTGCCTTCTGCTTCCCGAATCACCTGAGAACCCTGGTCATAGCTGGTCCCTCCCAAATTATAAAAACCTTCAAAGGTTCCCCACTGCCTCCCCGATAAAATCCGGAAGCGGAAGCGTGCATGAGGTTGGGGTCGGCAAACTTTTTCTATGAAGGGCCAGGTACGGCCGCACGCCCTCTGCTCAACTAGGCAACGTTGCACAACTACGCAACACGGCTGTCGTGAACACAAAAGCAGCTTCAGACAACAGAATGAGCCGCGAGCATGGCTGAGTCCTCGTAGAGCTTGTCTCTGGACCCTGAAATTTGCATCTCATTCGGTTCTCGCTTGCCACAAAGACTTGCAAATTCCTCTGACTTTGCTCAGCCACTTAGAAATATGGGGTCCGGCACGTATGCTTTTAGGGATCCACCCAAAAGATACAAAACGACAGAACCGAAGGGGCGCACGCACCCCAGTGTTTACAGCAGCGCTATCAACGACAGCCAAATTATGGAGAGACCCCGAGTGTCCACCAACTGATGAACGGATAAAGGAGATGTGGTCTGTGTACACAACGGAATATTACTCGGCCGTCAAAAAGAATGAAACCTTGCCACTTGCCACGATGTGGATGGAGCCAGAGAGGAGTATTACGCTAAGTGAAATCAATCGCTCAGAGAAAGACCAATGCCAATTGATCTCGCTCACGCGTGGAATTTCAGTAACAAAACAGACGAAAATACGGGAAGGGGGGAAGGAGAAGGGAGGGCAACAAACCGTAAGAGACTCCTGAAGACCGAGAACAAACTGAGGGCTGCTGGAGGGGGGTGAGGGGGGGACGGGACAGATGGGGGATGGGCATCGAGGAGGGCACCCGTTGGGATGAGCACCGGGTGTCGTGTGTAAGCGACGAGTCACTGGGGTCTACTGCTGAAGCCAGCACGACACTGCGCGTTAACTCAGTAGAATTTAACTTCAAAGAAAGAAAAGACACACGAGAACCAGTCTCTGTTTGTGAGCAGGATGAAAATGGGCCGCGGGCCTGAGGTCCCCGGAGTTTGCTATCCCTGCCCTAACCAAGGTGGGTCCTTACCGGTGGCTAGGCTCCCAGCGCGACTCACAGAAACTGTCCCGACAGGGAGGGTGGGGACACCGAGGTCACCTCTCTTAAGCATCCCGCGGCCCCCCCCCCCCAGTGTCTGGCCTCACCTGCCCCTGAATTTTGACCCCTAGTTGAAGTTTGGGAGTGTCCTCGGGCCAAGCCTGTTGGCCAATACTCCCAGCATGATGGAGGGGCCCTCAGGAGGCGGCTCTGACCCCCGGGGACGGCCAGGGGCCTGTCCCAGACGGGAGAGCGGGCTGGCCATGAGCTCCTCAGAGGAGGGATCATATCTGATCAGCCTGTTTCTGGAGCCGAGAACACAGCGGGCTTACAGAGGACGTTCATCAGATGCATTAGAAGCACAGGGCCTGTCGCCCCGTGACTGTGAGTCGGGAGGGCAGGAAAGAAGGGAGAGGGTGGCGGGGACACCAGCAATGGAGGGGGGGGCCTTGGACAGGAAGGGAGGGGAGGCAGACACCTCGGCCTTGTGTCCCAGGCTGGCTACGGGACCTGGGCCGTGGGCAGACACACCCAGCACCGTGCCGGGCACGATGGAGCCGTCGGGGACGTGTGCCGCGGACCCCAGAATCCACGCCGGCCGAATTCTGTAGGCTGAAGGCACGGGCTGCCCTGCGCTGTCTTCTGCGGGCCAGTGACCCCTCAGACGTCACCCGGCGAGAGACGAGAAACCTACCTTCTTGGAGCCGTCCGTCCGCTGCCGCCGCTCCCCCCGCAAAGATGGTTTTGACGTAAATTCCGATGGGGCCATAAATGCTGTCCCTTCCCCCGACGATGCTGAAGCCCAGGCCCTGGGGGGAAGAAGAGGAGACTGGCATTAGGGACGTTCCAGGCCGAGCGCCTGCCCCAACCCCCAACCCTCAACGAAGGAGCCGGGGAGGAGAAAGGCGCCCTTGGTGTCAGATGCCTCGGGACCTCACAGGGGAATGGGGGTCCTCCAGGCCGGACCGGACCGTGTGGGGCCTGGGGCTCTCACACAGAGTCTGGTGTCCCGACACAGAACTTGTGCCATGGCCGGAGAATCCCAGACGGGGCCGAGCCCGGGGTCTGCCCGTCTGGCTGGCAGCTCGGGGCACATCACTTCCTGTCTCCGAGCCCTCGCTTAGCCCCTTGTAAGATAATGCTCATAACCTTACTCACAGGATTGTGTTAGAAAATCCAGTGAGGGGCGCCTGGGGGGCTCCGTCAGTTGAGCATCCGACTCCGTCTCAGGTCACGATCTCGCGGTGCGTGGGTTCGAGCCCCGCGTCGGGCTCTGTGCCGACGGCTCGGAGCCTGGGGCCTGCTTCCCATTCTGTGTCTCCCTCTCTCTCTGCCCCGCCCCCGCTCATGTTCTGTCTCTCTCTTTCTCACAAGTAAACAAACACTTTAAAAATCTAAAAAAAAAAAAAAAGGAGGAGGAGGAGGAGGAGGCCTGGGGGTCAAGAAGTGTTGGGTCACTGTCCAAGTTCCACGGCCAAAGAACCAGGCGCCCCCGGGGAAGTCCTGGGGCTTCCCAAGCCCTCAGTGTCCTCAGCCAGAAAACGGAGATGCTAACAGGGCTTTCGTGAGCATCAGAAGAGACATTGCTTGCAAAGCCCTCGGCCCAGCGCCTGGCCTTGTGGTAGCTGCCTTCTTGTCTGATTCGATTTGACTCTTCCTCAAGCACTTAGGGATCCTTCTGACTCTGCCTCGTCTTCCTCCTGAACTCCCCCCACCCCCGACCCCAGTCCAGGTTGCCACCCGGGACACGCGGCCTTCCTTCCATGGCTGGGTCGTGCGGGTGGACGGTGGGAGGCCCGCCCGGCCTCTGAACCCACCGCCCTGCCCTGCACGCAGGCCTCCCGCACCGAGTGGCCCGCCTCGCTCGGTCCCCGGGCCCCTGCGGCCCGGCTCAGTCCACCCAGAGACACGGAATGTGGATTTAGTGAATGTGCCTCTTACAGACACCGAGATACGTTAAACCATCTTCGGTGCTCTTTGCGCTCTTCTGGGCAGGGCCGACAACTGAAAAGCCAACCATGTCTTAAATACCTTCCACCGAAATCCAGGCAGGGGTGCAGGGTGGAAAGCACTGTGATTTACTAGCCAGGAAGTCGGGCCGTTAGGAGAGAAGTCAGCACCGGAGAGGATTTCTCCTTTGTAGGGAGAGGACCGGTCAGGTCAGCATCTTGTGCTTCGTCTTACTCACCGGTCTGCTGTGCTCCCGGGAGCGGGAGGGGGTGAGAGCCGGGGAGGAAAGACCCAGCGTGAGGAGACCCCCTCCTCTGACCAGAGCAGAAGTAGCAACAGCCCTTTCCCCCCCAGGCCACGTGCCAAAGTTATATTAGGTGGATTTGAAAAAAAAAAAACAAAAAATCGAAAACAAATCATCTGATTTACTTGGGCTCGTCTGGGAACTTTGCAGCAACTGCCCGTGTCTATTCCGGAATGTTCTGGAAGCAACGCAAAAGACATTCGGGATGCCCCCCTCCCCCCCCCCCACCTCTGCCTCGTCCCTCCCTTCAGGATTTCTCAGTTGTGGGGCAGAAATCGGCATGAATATATCCACCTGGGGGACACACATGGCCTGGATGTGTCCTCCCCAAACTTCAAAGACTGCAGCCGTTGGGAGGTGAGCAAGTCGTATTGGTGGTGCCCTCGGGATGGATGAGAGGCCCTTATAAAGGAGACCCAGAGCGCTCCCTCGGCCCCCCACCATGTGCCCTGTGCAGACACAGAGAGAAGACCCCGTCCACGAACCAGGAAGCCGGTCCTCCACACACAGCAAATCTGCGGGCACCTTCATCTTGGACTCTCCAACCTCCGTAACCACGAGAATGTGCTATTTAAGCCACCTCGTCTGGGTTTTTATTACAGAGGCCTGAACCAACAAAGACACGACGTCAATGATTTGAATTTAACTGTCAGGTAAAACTAACTTCTAAATAGTTTTTGGTGTTTACTTATTTTTGAGAGAGAGAGAGAGAGAGAGAGCGATCACAAGTGGGGAGGGGCAGAGACAAGGAGACGCAGAATCCGAAGCAGGCTCCAGGCTCCGAGCTGTCAGCACAGAGCCTGACGCGGGGCTCGAACCCGTGAACAATGGGATCATGATCTGAGCCGAGGTCCGATGCTCAACCGACTGAGCCACCCTAGAACTAACTTCTAAAAACATCACCCCAAAACCAAGTTGGCGAGCAGTTGCCCTGCGGTGGCCCACACAGGGTCCCCCCCAGCCCCCCACGGGTTCATCTCGACTCTCACACCCGCAGCCAGAACCCCCATCCCTATCTGCCTCCTTCCCTGGACGGGACGGCTCGTCAGGAGCCGGTGTCCATCCGGCAGCTTCTGTTGGCAATGGCCCTCGCTCACCTTGGCCTGGCCCTTCATCAGCACGATGTTGGAGATGACGGAAGCCTGGAGGCCCCCCGAGGGCTGTGCCAGCTGAGCTATGCTGAGCGACCGGGTGGGTCTCGAGCTGCCCTGTGGGAAGGAAGGGGTTGGGGAGGCGTGAGCCAGGGGAACAGCAGCACCCACCTCAGGGGGCAGGGGGGACCCCAACCCTCTCTCCGGGGGGCCCACGGCAGCAGCCCCGAACTTGGTCGACGAGGCACGGTGGGAGTCTGGGGGGGCGGGGGGCTGCCTTCAGTGGTCCGGGGCTTTCAGCCTTCTCCCTGCAGCTGGAAGCTATAGAAGGCTTGTCCACACAGCAGGTGCAGACTACACGACAGACCACAGCGGCCAAGAACGACGCATCCTAGAACCAGGGTCTCCAAGAATGCCCTCCCCAGACTGTGTCCAATTCAAGACACGCGTACCGAGCACCCCCCTTGGGCCCGGCATGGGGTGGTGGGCAAAGAACCTGAAGATTTTAAAATGCGGGGCATAAATCCCCAGGGAGGCAGACAAGCGACTTGCATAAGAGAAGCTGAGTGTGCCAAGGAGACGTGCACCCCACGTGCCTCGGGAAGTCTCCCCCGCCCCCCACGGTAGGGAGGGTATACAGCCCGGACCATCCATCAGACTCTGGGGCCCTGCCGCCTGGGTTCCTTTCCTGGCTGGTGACCTTGAGGAAGCGACTCAACCACTCTGTGCCTGTTCTGTTGCCTCTTCTGTAAAAGCACCTGAGCCGACACGGTGCTGGGGACAGAGGCGCCGGGTGGTCCTGGGGGCAGCCTGAGTCCCTGCCGTGCAGGGCCCGGGGCTCGGGGACACGGCAGGAGGGGACGGACACTGCTGGGCTCCCGGCCCGCACCCCGCACCCGACGTGGGAAGGACGCGCAGTGTGGGGCCCACGGGGCTTGGCTCGAATTCCACCTGGTCCCTTAGCTTCTGAGACATGTGAACTCAGGCCAGCCGCCAAGTTTCGTCGGCGTGAAACGGGGCCGACGCTACCTTGGTTTCTAAGCCTGTCTTATGAATTAGAGGCACAGGGTGCAAGGCAGGTCCTGACACCACGGGGCTAAGAGCGCGGGTGTTGGCGTCCTGGAGGTCTGACCCTGAGCCCCCGGGCTGCCTGCCCTGGTTGATGCCCCCTGGCACGCGTGCCCTAACCTGTCCCGGGATGGCTCCTCACCCACCCCCTGGAGCCCCGGTGCAGAGGGAGTAAAGGGTCCGCAGAAGGCCTCAGCTTCCGCTCACATGGATCGTCAGCTCCCAGCCGCACACACAGGCAGTGGCCGCAAGGGCCGGCTCGCAGGGCGCTCCGCGATCACCGTTCCCGGTGAGGGTCTTTCTGTGCCCGGAGCTGCCCGCTCCCACCAGCCAGCCCCTCTCGTCGGTAGTGCTGGGACAGGGACAGGACCCCACCGGCTGGCCTCCGCAGCCACGGCCAAGCCCGGGCCCCTCCCGCGTCCCCTTCCCCGGCTCCCTCCCTTGGTTCTTACCGCAGACTTTCCCGCTGGGCAGTCCAGCTGCTGAGAGAGGGACTTCCGGCTGCCACACAGGGGGTAAGGCTGCCTGTCCGTGCAGGCCGCAGAGCTCTTTATCGTGTGAAAGTCGATCTCCCCTGTGCAATAGGGATTAACACCTAAACCCCAGGGAGGAGGAAAGGAAGAAGCCGTCTGTGCCCTCAAAGCACAAAGGTCAGCGGAGAACACCCTTGGGTCCACCCCAAAGCCTTGGCCTCTCCAGCCCCACCCCAGCCCCACCAGCAGGGCAGCCCCAAGGCCCTTCTCGATCCCCCTGTGAGTTCAGATCAGCAAGGACGCAGGCCCCCAGGTCGGGACAGAGCAGGGGCCCCGAAGCACGAGCTGGTCTGAAAATGACTAGTGGGCATGCTCCAGCCACAAGGACATCGATGAAGGTCAGCATCTCAAGTCGATGGGGAAGTGGGAGGTGCTGAACGCAGTCAGACACACAGCCATCGATTGAGTTCGTTGACAATGCGGTTACGAGAGCCAATGCAAAAGCCAAAATAACTTTTGAAAGGGAAACTACATATTGTGGTGCTGGTATAATAATAACATGAGTTTGTAATTAAGGGTTCAGTTGAAATATGGAATGGAAAAATCAGCGGGGAGGCAGACTAAGGGTAAGTAATTCCACTTTCCCGGGGGAGGTCGGGGGAGGGCGACTTGGAAAATGCCATCTCAAATATTCATCAATTAATGACACCCAAATGATTAGCTAATTGATCTTGTGTTAAGGAAACCAGAAGTGCAGCTGGAAATTGAACACATCTCCCAAATCACTGCAAAACTCGAACACACACCCCGAGCAAGAGGCAGGGAACAAGGAAGTGACGAGTGACCAAATAACAAAGCGTAGAAAGCAGGTAAGTGAACGCAAACGTTATCCGTGAAACCAGCACCGATGGCGGGACATGTCTCTCTAAAAACGTTGCCCCCGTTTGCTTTCGAGATCTTACCGCGTATTCTTTGCAGGACATAAAACAAACGAACAGTGAAATGAAAGGCAGGCAGAGACTGGTCACCCATAAGCAGTGCTGGAACCAAGCAGCCACTTATAATAGCATTTGTCTCGGGGCCCCTCGGTGGCTCAGCGGGTTAAGCGTCTGACTCTTGATTTCAGCTCAGGTCATGATTCCAGGGTCTGTGGGATCAAGCCCCATGTCGGGCTCTGCCTGTGCTCACAGCGTGGCACCTGCTTGGGGTTTTCTCGCTCCCTCCCTCTCTCTGTCCTCCCCCCCCCCCCCGCCCCGGCACATGCCCTCTCTCTCAAAAGAAAGAAAAAAGAGAAAAAAGCTTTTATCTAGATTCTTGCTTCATGTCAAACAACAAACATTACTGATGGGTATAGTAGGCATTTTTTTTTTTAAAGGCATATCGTTTAAAAATGAGAAGGAAATACAGCCCAATATTTAGTAGTGATTTCAATAGTTCTCTGGACGTGGAAGAAACTTTAACATGATTAGGAAGGAAAAAAATATATAGATGTGATTATATAAAGGTGTCCTTATCTTTTTTTTAAATTTTTTAACATTTATTCATTTTTGAGAGAGAGAGGGAGGGAGCATGAGCAGGGGAGGGGCAGAGAGAGAGGGAGACACAGAATCAGAAGCAGGCCCCAGGCTCTGAGCTGTCCGCACAGAGCCCGACGTGGGGGCTCGAACTCACGGACCGCGAGTTCGTGACCTGAGCCAAAGTCGGGCTTAACTGACTGAGCCTCCCAGGGGTCCCCCAGAGGCTCCTTATAAACTAACAATATTACTGATCACACCAATAAAAAGAAAAACAGGTAGACTCCCCAAAAGCAAATGAGTGAACCAAGAGACGCTTAGAGTCGGCTGTGTGGAGGGACTCCTTCCACCTGCTCTCGGGGCCAGAGCACCGGGCAGGTCAGGTGCCAGGTGAGGCGGAGGGAGGGGGAAGAAACACTCGGGAGCATCTCCTCCGCCTCCAGTCCCCTGGTGGCGCTCCTCGAGGACTGGGCTCCCCCAGCAACCTCAGGGCCAGGGGCAGGGAGCAAGCAGGGCTGGGCTCGCGGGCATGCGGCCTGTGAAGTCAGCCACGCAGACTCCCAAACGCAGAGGGAGCCTTGGCTTGATTTCTAACGCATCCATTTTGAAATTCTTAATAGTTGAACAGGGGTCCCACGCTTTCATTTTACGCTGATCCCCACAAATTGTGTGGCCCTTCCTGGGTGAGAAGTGGGCTAGAAAAAAAGCAGAGGAAGCAGGAAAAAATCTGCAGAAAAATATACATTTTTAAATTTTAACACAGTGTGGGCTGTGATTGAAGAAACAGGTGCTCGTACACATGACTGGAGTATCGGCTACTTAAAGCTGGCAGCACAGATCAAAATCTAAGGTGCGTTTTCCTTTCGAAACTCCGTTTCTAAGAAATGATTCTAGGGGGCGCCTGGGTGGCTCAGTCGGTTAGGCGGCCAACTTCGGCTCAGGTCATGATCTCGTGGTCCGTGAGTTCGAGCCCCGCGTCGGGCTCTGTGCTGACAGCTCAGAGCCTGGAGCCTGTTTCGGATTCTGGGTCTCCCTCTCTCTGACCCTCCCCTGTTCATGCTCTGTCTCTCCCTGTCTCAGAAATAAATTTTAAAAAAGTAAAAAAAATTTTTTTAAAAAATTATTCTAAAGGAGGCAACAAGCAAAAATGTATGATTAAAAACAATGTAAGTATCAGTCCAAAAATAGGAAATGAGCTTGGGGAACAACGTTTTCGATGGTGCATCCTGCGGCAGAATTATATGCGACAGAGTTTAAGGCACTTGCCCAAGGTCACATAGATAATGAGCTCTGGGAGCAAGTGTGAGCTCCAAACCCTACAACGCGTCCACTGCCCTCTGTGTTTTCCTCAGAAAATCATCACAGACGCAAACAGAATTTGAAGTACAGACTCAGCAATGCTGATAATCTTAGTGGAAAACTGAGAATAACTTAGCTGTCTAACGGTAGGGAGTTAGTTACCTAGATCGGGTACATCCGTACAATGAAATACGAGGCACCCACTGAACATGGTGTGTAGGAAAGAATTTCCAGGGACCCGAAGCCACGTCATGCTGTGCGTGAGCACGCGTGTGCGTAGTCTATAGGCATACGCAGGCACAAAAGGGAAATAACAAAAATGTTAACATCGATCATCTCTAACGGCGGCGTTTGGTGTGGCTTATCGTTTCTTCATGCCCTTCTGCGTTCTTCAAACGTCCTCACTTTGGATTACGGCTATTCCATTTATAGCAACCAAGAATCATGGCGGCCACCAGCCTCAACTCCCCTCTTGTGACAGATGAGGTGATGGAGGCCCCAGGAGAGCAAGTAGCCTTCCTGAAATCGAGGAGCCCATCAGAAGACAGAGTGGGAGGAAACCCTTTGTGTTTTATCCCCTATAACGGGTCTCCCCAACACGGCGCTGGAGTCCAACTAGAGGCAGAAGTGTCGAAACCATAGAGAGCGCCCCCCACCCCCGCCCCACCACCACCTCTGGCTGGCCAGGATGTGCACGCGCAGTGACAGGTGGTCACAGAGAGGCAAGCCGACCGCAGCCGGGTTTACCCCAACCGGACTAGCAGAGACCAGCCCTTCTCCAGATCTCCCCGCGTCACTCATATTCCCGGTCCTCAGCGACAGCGAGGCTCCGCTCCTGAGGACAGTTCGATGACGCACTTACTGGTCGAGTTGCTGCGTGTCCTTTGGTGACAGGCTTTGGGAAGCTGGCAGTTACTACTTTGCGGTTCTACTTTCCCAGACTTTTCTCGAGAAGAAGTTGCGGAAGCTTCCTGCAAAACAGTTCCCACCGTTTATTCAGCGAGTTCGCCAGAACAGAAAAAGGTGCACAGAACACCAAGGTTTTGACACTGACATATGGACGGGCTTGTGGGATTGTCTGTCTCCCCTGGTAAATTATAGGATGATGGCAGACGTATAGACTCATTGCCACCCGTTCATCCATAGCTTCACCCATCAATTAATAAAAATTGAATGATAGATATACCGCATAGGTACTGGACAAAGGCAACCGATGTCTAAACACCATGTCAGCCGTTACGTGTCCTTTCTTTGTCAAGTGTTGGGGAAACAGGTGTGAACGAGCCAGACAGGACATGGATCCCAGGGCAGTGCTGTCCTCGTGAAGGAAAAACAATGGGGAATAAACAAACGAGAGTGACAGATCATTACAGAGAAGGGCAAAGGTGGTGGAGGAGAGAACTCAAGAGAGACCCAAAAGGGGAGCCTAGAAGGTGGTTTCAGAGAAGAGCTCAGGTCCGTTCCTGTCGAATCCCGTCCAATGAATGTTACAGGAATAGGTTTTTAAATATGGAACCATCCACGCATTCTTGAGAGTATTGTGATTTTCCTATATTGCTGATTTCCATCCCCGAAGATTTAACTGAGGGCTTTTAAAATCAACATTCTCGAGTTAAATTCGGTTATGGCTCTTGCTGTATTGGTCACAGTTTCCATGCTCCTTTCTTATGCTAATAATTTGGAGACCCTCCCTTTGTGCTGAGTTTATAAGCAATATGTCAAACAGTACATCCTTGGGCTCATTTCTCCGTCAGGGTGAATAATGAAACCGAAAACATAAGTCTGGGATTTTAGGGACAGAGAGATAGAGGCTGACAACGAGGTTAATGGTATTAATGATTTTACTTCCCTTCCTAAGTGTTTTTATATAACGTTATTACCCACAATGATCTTGACTTAATTCTTGAATTATGCTGGTTTCATTACTCGGTACCATAATTCTTGAGCGTGTGCGTGTGTGTGTGTGTCTGTGCGGGTGTGCTTTTTCTCAAGAAAGTTACACAGATGGAAAGCTCTCGGAATATTTGCGTGTCTGAGAAGGTTATGTTGTGGTCATCACGCTTAAACGATCGGCTGAGTGTAGAATCTTCGGGTGTTTGTTATTAGATCTGGAAACCACAGTTGGTGCAAATGCTCCCTGGGATTTAGTGTTCCAGGGTGGGGATCTGTTAGGGGCACCTGCCACCTCTCCTACCCAATGTGCCCGCCGTTCCTCGAAGCCAGCCCCGTCAGCGCCTGGCTAATGTCGCGTGTCCGGTGTGTGCGTGGACTTCCAGCACCTGGCACATTTCCCAGGGTGGAAGGAACACCTACTGTTGCCTCTCGCTTTGGACCCAGCGACCCAGCCTCCCCTCCAGCCCCTGGCACCGTGAGCTGGCGGGCTCTGGGGATCTGCCTCACTCACTTTCCGGGTGTTTTCTTCCCGCGTGGTCAGCGGCAGGCTAATGAGCCCTTCCCCCGATCCAGTGCCACCTGCGCTACGTCATCCAGAAAGTTCTCATGGGTTCCAGAACACGGTGGGCCCCTTTCCGTGGCTTCCTGTTCTGACACGCATCTCTCCCTGTTTGTATGTATATTCTTTGAATTGGGGTACAAATTTCCAAGAGGTGGGGAAATTAATAAAATGTCCTCTGCAGCCCTTTGGAGCCAGGAGTCCACTCCCGGCCTTTTTGATGTTTAAAATTGAATTCGGTTCTCACCCAAGTTGGATCCTGTAAGGGACCACCTACCAGTTCCCCGTTGTTTCTCGTACCCATCGGTGTTTAATGCCAGACCTCCTCTCCGTAGCTTTCTTTTTCAGCAGCAGGTGGTGCTACATGAATCCAAACAAAACTGCCTTCTGTAATGAGGCTCCCCTGAGAATTTTCCGAAGGAGGCAGAGCACCGCTTCTATGGAAGGTGGCTCGTGCATTCGAAGTTTTGAGACTCCATATTTCTAGGACCTAGCATAATGATCTGTTCTTTGAATCAATTGCTTCATGCGATAGGATGTTCTAAAGAATATTTCTTAATTACAAGAGTCCCTGAGGCTTCATCCTAATTCTAATATCAAGACTCCCTTCCTACATTATCCCCCCTTCTCCATGCTCCCAGTGAGACTATGGAAGTAAATAATAAAATGTGACTTCAGTAGCTCTCTTGCCTTTGCTGAATGTAGAGAAGCCTAGCAAAACAGCCGATATGTCTCCTTGTCCAAAGTGAAGCCGTATTTGCAAAGTACCTTTGTAATGTGGGTTCCCCCCAAATTTCTAATAAAACGGAGATAAGTAAGTAAGTGAGGTATATACAAACACGAATCCTCATCGTCTTTAAAAATAATGTTTATATAGATTGGAAGAACAAGCGTTGTTAAAATGCTTATCCTCCCCAAAGCAATCTACATATTTAATGCATCCTTATCAAAATACCAACAGCATTCTTCACAGATCTAGAACAAACAAACCTAAAATTCGTATAGCACCAGAAAAAAACCCTGAATAGTCAAAGCAATCCTGAAAGAGAAAACTGAAGCTGGAGACCTCACAATCCCGGACTTCAGGCTGTATTACAAAGCTGTAATCATCAAGACAGTGTGGTCTTGGCACGAAAGCAGACATAGAGACCAATGAAACAGCACAGAAAACCCAGAACGGGGTCCACAACTATATGGTCAATCAATCTTTGACAAAGCGGAAAGAGTATCCAACGGAAAAAAGAGTGTTTTCAACAAACGGCGTTGGGGAAACCGGACGGCGGCATGCAGAAAAATGAGCCTGGACCGTTTTCTTACACCAGACACAAAAATCACCTGAAAATGGATGAAAGACCTAAATGTAAGGAAGCCATCAAAATCCTAGAGTCCTAGAGGAGAAACTCTGCCTCCCCCAACCAGAGCTGTCTCAGACGTAGGTGGCAGGCGGTCGATCCCTTGCCTCTGCCACGGAGCCAGGCTCTGAACTAGCCGGAGGTTCTCACAACTTGCATCTACCCAGGCACCTGCCAAGCTCCCCGAAGTTGTGTGAACTTGACGTGTTTCTCTCTGACACGGCTGTGGGAGTAGCTGACTCACTGGAGGGCTACTGCGGGGAAGAATGGAAATGTGCTACCACGAACAGAAGGTGACGCCCAAGAGACAATTTTCTATTAGACGTGTGAACAAACCACCAACAACCAAAAACAGAAACGACACGGCCCCTAAAATTCCCCCAAGCAGAGGCAGTGCATAAGTCCTGCGGACTTTCTATCTCCTGGATGCCAACTGGGATCCAGCACTCATCCACACTCTGGGAGTATTCCAAGGTTTTGTTCATTCTTTTTCATCTGTACAACTGTGAGCTTAGTGGTTTCTTGAACAGAAATGCACTGTGGGAGAGTGGGTAGAGCGTATTACCCTGGGCTTTTCGTCTAATTGTTTGGACTCAGTTTCCCCCTTCGTAAGCCAAGGAGGTCAACTCAACAGCCTCCATAATCGCTTTCAGCTCCATGCTTTTGAATGCAACTGATGGCTATGTTTAAAGATCTAAAGGGCTACTGTCCTCTCAGAAATGATCACATGTTAGAAGGTCACTCACAAGAACAAAATATCTTTCCTTGGCTCCCAGGGGCGCATGGTCACTCTTGGGCAAGGATGTCCTGGGTGGAGTGGTTTCTCATCAAAGGAGTCTCTGTGGGATCCCCATGAACATTTGCTCAGTACGGCGCCCTTCCAACACACAGAACAGAGCCCTTTTGTTCCTGCTCCCAAGGTGGGCCTCCCCTTGGAGCTGAGGACTTGTCACTGAGGTCAGGGGCTAGCAGAGACATCTCAGACACATTTCCCCTTGTTCCTATCAGAGACGGCAGCATCGAGCAGCAGCTCTGTGGGTAGCGTGCCCATCGTTAGCTGGCCTACAGTCTCTACGTTGACCAGTCCCACTGGCGCCTGAGTGCGGAATGAGGTAGACTGGCAGCTACCCGTCTTTGAGGTATTTTTCCCAACAATGAAGGTCAGCCATGTAACTTCAAGAGTTAAGCAGCCAACCCTCAAATATGGAAATACCCCACGACCCCCAGAAAGTAAACCCAGGATGAATTTGCAGAGTTCTGGGACACTGTGTCCTATAAAGCGAGATTATTCTGGAGACGAAACTCCTCCCCAGGGGCTAGAAGGGTCCGTTGCTCTCTTAGGGTCACTGATCTTGTCTGTAGATCCCTGATTGCTGGCAGAAGGTTCATGCTTCTGGAGTTTGCTGACTGCCTCCCACGTAAATATGAGCCTTTCCATTTTTTCTTTGAACTGAAACACCATAGTGGTTCCAGTCCAAGGCAACCACAAAATATAACCCTACTGTCCTCCAGATCTGAGGCTTGCTTCCGGTGGTTGGGCTGATGACAATTCAGCAATAGGCTTTGATCTGTAAGTCACAAGGATGAGCAACTAGGCCTGGCACAGCAGTTCTGGGATGGTCGTGTGGGATGCTGAGGTCACACACCTCCTGACATGGAGAGGAAGGGTAGGAACCAAAAACCTAGGGATCCTTCTCAAGCCCTCCTGTCCCTATGACCTCAGTCACCTGTATTTCTACCTTTCCAAACACCCCAACATGCCCATTCTTGTTGGCTATGCCCCAGTTCAGAATACACCCCCTACATTGGAATATACAAAGCCCTAGGGACTAGAAAGGGTATTTTTGAAGAATATTTTTAACAAATGCGGGCATCTGAGTGGCTCGGTCAGTTAAGCATCTGACTCCCTCTCAGCTCAGGTCATGATCTACTGGGTTCGTGGGATTGAGCCCCATGGTGGGCTCTTCACTGATTGCACAGTCTGCTTAGGATTCTCTCTCTTCCTCTCTCTCTCTCCCCCCCTCCACCCCTCCAATGCTTTCTCTCTCTCTCTCTCTCTCTCTCTCTAATCTATCTATCTCATCTCAAAAAAAACTTTAAAAAAAATTTTAAAAGAATATTTTTAACAAATAGCTCTGGGACAACTGGATATCTACATGAAAAAGGATGAAGCTGGACCCCTTTCTTACAACACACACAAAAATTAACTCCAAATGGACCATAGACCTATGTATGAGCTGCAACTAAAAAACCTCTTAGAAGAAAACACAGATCCTTATGACCCTGGGTTAGGAAAACACTTCTTAGACATGAACCAAAAGTAAAAGTGACAAAAAAAAAGTGTAGAAAATGGGCTTCCTTGGAATTACAAAATTTGTGCTTCAAAAGACGCCGTCAAAGAAGTGAAAAGACAACCCACAGAATTGGAGGAAATATTTGCCACTCATACGTAGATAAGGGACTTGTATCAAGCATATATAAAGAACTCCTACAACTCAATAATAGAAAGACAAATAATTTCAATTGTTTAAGTGGAAAAATGATCTGAATAGGTATCTTCCCAAAGAAGTTACACAAGAAGCATCTGAAAAGATATTCGACTTCATTACCCATCAAGAAAATGCAAATCAAAACCACAGTGAGGAGGCGCTGATTCAAGCTGGCAACTAGAAGGATCCTGAACTCACTTCCCCCAACAGACACGTGAAATCTACTGCCACATGTGGACCAAAAACAAAAACCTAAAAACTGGCAGAGAGACCGCTTTACATCAGACAAATGAGAGAGTGGGGGGGGGGGGTAGGAAAGTCTGAGACACAGTCCCATAAACCCACTCATGAGGGGGCGACCCACAATCAGGAGGGGGCCCAAAACTTTGAGCTTCCCACTGAGGAGTGAAGAGTTTATACCCGCCACATCGGACACCCCAACTTTTAAGGCTCCTGAGAGATAAGCCTTCAAAACACCTGGCCTTGAAGAGCCCTGGGGTTCATGCCCCCTGGACCCCTGGGGTTGTGGTGAGCTGAGGACCAGCTGCCATCAGGCTGGCGCACACCCATCGCCCCAAGGCCCAGACTTTACGCGAAAGACACTCATTTTTTTAATTTTAAAGCATTGGTCTGAGGGCCAGGGGTCTGTGGGGGTCCAATCAGGGGACAGAACTGGTGGGCACCCTCTTCCCACCCCATCTGCCGCCGGGCACTATTTTTCCTTCTTCTTTCTCTCTTTTCTCTTTTCTTTTCCTTCTTTTTTCTTCTCCGTTTTCCCTTTTCAGCAGGTGTCACCTCTGTGCTCCCTCTGTGCAGAGAGAGAGGGAGAGACAGACTCCACGCTGTCAGCATAGAGCCCGACATGGGGCTTGAACTCATGAAACCTTGAGATCATGACCTGAGCCTAAACCTAGATGCTTAACCGACTGAGCCACCCAGGCGCCCCAAAAGTACGTTTTAATTGGGCGAATTGTATGGTGTGTGAGTTATATCTTAATAAAACCATTTCAAAGTACTGTTCATTTATTCATTCGTAATATCCCTGTCCTCCACGGCTCCTCCTGCCGGCGTGATGTTGTAAACATGCAAACGCTATTCATGAGGCTGACTGAATGTCTGGTGGGTCTGCCTCTGACAGGGTCAAGGTCAAATGTGAGCTCCCCGGCGCCTCGTCCTTGCCCCCAGTGAGCCACACTCCCTGCCGTGGACCCGCTGCGTCCTGTCCCATCTTGCTGCTGCTTATCCTTGCTCCTGGTCCCTTTTCAAGAGTAAGTTTAGGCGTCATGCCTCCGTAGTGACGTCTCCATGCAAAACAGCTGCCTCCAGAACAAATCCAGAACTCTCTCTGCGAAGCAGACCCAAGGAAGTCTTCAAAGCAGGAAGGCACTGAGGTGGTTGTCGGCCATTGTTTTAACGCCTGGTAGGACAGCCCTTCATCACATGCCTGTTTCACATGATAACACTATGTTGTCTAGTTAACAAGTGATGCCTCCCTGCTAGCTGTGTAAGAGCTCTCCTAAATTTAAAAACTTTCCCCCCCCAAAATTTGAATATTCTTCTCCCCAAACAGGGTTTATATTTCCTCTCACTTAATAGAAATGCCTTCCGTAGAGTGTTGTCGTATCAGGTCTAGTGGGATGGTCAAAAGAATTAAATGAACTAATGTAAGCAAAGCACCTGCGTCGGTGACCAACAAGCACCCCAATTTTCCAAACAGTCACCGAGTAGTGCCAATCTGTTTCCCAGATAGTCCTCCGTTCACATCCTCCTCTTCAGAGACTGGAAATACGCTACGGGAAATAACTGGAAAAAAAACGCACGAACGTGCGTAGAGATATGTCCACCTCGCTGTCGGTGGGAGAAGGCGATGGTGAGGTGGCACCTAGGGTGTTTTGGCAGTAACCGGTCACTTTGATCCTTCTGCTAAAAACAAGTCAAAGGGTTGGAGGGGATGGGAAACAGCAAATACCGGTGAAAATAGCAAAGGAGTAAAAACACCTAAGGGCCACACAGTGAACAGAGGCTGCCCCTCAAGTTTCCTGGCAGGTAAGCAGCCCAGAAGCCGGCTGAGGCCCTGCGATCATTTTATGAACCGGCTGAACTTGAACTTCACCTTCTAGAGCTTTATGGGATATCGGGAGCAGAAGGGAAGTCCCGGCTTCTTCTCAAGATGTGAAGCTTAATAGGACGCAGAGGGAGCGGGGGGGGGGGGGGGGGGGGGGGGGGGGGGGGGGGGGGGGGGGG
>NW_024412416.1:2265092-2266861 GCF_014898765.1 Herpailurus yagouaroundi | reverse complement strand
CCACACACACGTATTTACATCCTCAGTTAAAATGTAAACTGGAAATAAGTCCGTGCCCCCCTCGGGAACTGCACGAAAACTGCCGGTCTGGAAATGGCCGTGAACGGAAGAGGGGGAAGCCTTCCTCATTTGCTGGTGATTAACAATTACCAGACGGCCCTGGCAAGAACTGGCAGCCCGAACTCGTACCACATGTGTGTCTTGAAAGAAACCTCTAGACCAGAATTTAGTTTAAAATGGTTCCAGGCTGGTGGTGCCCCAGCCACCTGGCAGGAACAAAATCGAAACTTCTCTGGAAGAATGAGCTTTAACTTAAGTCACAAAGATTCCCACCGAGACACGAACAAGATGTATAAGCTCTCAGAGAAAAAGGTAAAAAAGGTTAAAAATAAAAATAAAATAAAATAAAATAAAATAAAATTACATATATATACATATATATACATATATATACATATATACATATATACACCTATATATACCTATATATACATATATACACATATATATATATACCTATATACCTATATATATATAGGCAAATGGATGAATGAATGCATAACTAACTAAATAATACATACATACATAAAACACATACTAGAATAGGGGCGCCTGGGTGGCTCAGTCAGGTAAGCATCCGACTTCCGCTCAGGTCATGATCTCACAGTTCGTGGGTTCAAGCCCCATGTCAGGCTCTGTGCTGACAGCTCCGAGCCTGGAGCCTGCTTTGGATTCTGTCCCTCTCTCTCTCTCTCTCTCTCTCTCTCTCTCTCTGTTCCTCCCCCACTTATGCTCTGTCTCTCTCAAAAATAAGTAAAAACATTAAAAAAAATTTTTTTTAAACACATACTGGAATAGGCACCCTGAGAGAGAGTCAGAAGGAATAAGACACACAAAATCAAACCTAGAAAGACTTCACAGTGTGGGGAAAAAAAGACACAGAAAGCAAAGTAAATACATTTATATTTTCAAAGAAATAGAAGAGACGATAGAACTTAAGGAGAGAGAAACCATGAAAATGTTCTCAGCAGACTTGAAAAAGTACCAAGAAATTTAAAGAAATAATGATAACGTTATTGAGATTTGAAAGTAAATCGGCGGGTTGGACAGTGGATGTGATGGCACCGGAGAGGGGCAAGAGGACTGAAATACAGACCTGAAACAGATGTCCCGACGGCCACCAAAAGGGACCAGGAGCATCGAGGAGGGTTCAGACCATGGAGGAGGAGTGGGAAGCCTAGCATCTAATCCGTGCTCCAGGAGGACAGTCCCTCCCTGCACGTGAGCCTGGACGAGCTTCCTCCCGCCCCGAAGAAATCATCTGTCCACAGAGTCGTGAAACCCGACAAATCCCAAATAAGATGAGTAAAAGAAGAAGCGTACTTAGCTCCTAGCTGAACCACCGAACGCGGAAACATAGAGCAGCTCTTTAAATCAGCCAGAGAGAAGACAGATGGTCTTTAAATGAGCAATGATTAAACCGGAAGCTCCCGTCTGGGGGGCAATTGTGAAATAATTAGTCCCACGTGGCAAGAGAAAGCGACCATCAGCGTAGACTCAGAGACCAGGTAACAAATCTTTAAGAGTGAAATGAAGTTCTTCCGGAGAGAAAACCTGAGGGACTTTGCCACCAGTGTATCATCACCAGTGCAATTCCAGAGAAGGGGGAGGGGGAGAGGGAGGTGAGGGAAGGGGGAGGGGGAAGAGGACTAAGGGGAATGGGAAAGGGGGAGGGAGGAGGGGGAGGAGGAGAAAGAGGGGGAGGGGGA
>NW_024412416.1:2239824-2264692 GCF_014898765.1 Herpailurus yagouaroundi | reverse complement strand
AAAAAAAAAAAAAAAAAAAAAAAAAAAAAAAAAAAAAAAAATCTCACGACGCTCTTCCGATCTAACCCCAATTTTTTTTTTTTAAAAAAGACAAGGATTGTCAGGATAGATGCCCTTTAAAAATTTTTTTTTAAATTCACTTTTAAATAAAAACTTAATTTTTCAGAGAAGTTTTAGGTTTACACCGAACTCGAGAGGGAAGTACAGAGATTTCCCACACACTCTCTGCCCCCACACGTGCACAGCCGCCCCCATCGTATGCACCTGCCGCCAGAGGGCATGCTTGTTACCAGGGATGAACCTGCGCTGATGCGTCATCATCGGGCAGAGCCCACAGTTCACCTCCGGTTCCTTCTTGATGGTGTACATTCTGTGGGTTTGGACAAATGCGCAATAACATGCCTCCATCACTGCAACCTGATGCAGAGGATGTACGTCACCGCTCATTTCTCCCTCCACCCGCCCCACCCCGGGCAAACACTGATCCCCATAGTTTGTCTTTTCCAGAAAGCCATGTGGGCAGAATCGCATAGAGGTAACCTTTTCAGACTGGCTTCTTTCGCTTAATATTATACACTTAAAGTTCCTCCATGTGTGTTCATGGCTCGGTGGCTGGTACGTCTTCAGGGCCGGATAACATCGGTTGTCCGAATGGACCACAGTTTGTGTTTCCATTCCCCTCCTGAGGGACCTCTCGGTGACTTCCAAGTTGGGGCGATTATGAACAAAGCTGCTGTGCCCATCCGTGCGCAGGTTTCCGTGTGGGCACGAGCGTCCAGCTCCTTTGTAAACGCCAGGAGCCCAAGCGTTGATCGGACGGTTAAGAGTATGGTTGGTTCTCTGAGAAACCACCAAACTCGTCTTCCAACGTGGTGGCGCCATTTTGCATCCCCACCGCAGAGCATGAGAGGCGGTGCTGTTCCCCATCCTCGCCAGCAGGTGGTGGTGTCCATGTTCCCTGTTTTGGCCATTCCAGTACGTGTGTGGCGGTGCCTCGTGCTTGTTTCCCTTTGCATGTCCCTGACGACGTAGGAGCATCTTTTCATGTGCTTACTTGCACGTGTAGGTCTTTGGGGCGGGGGGGGGGGGGTCATCGGCGAAGGTCTTTGCCCACTTTTTTACATGTGGATTTAGTTTTGAGAGCGTGCAAGCAGGGGAGGGACAGAGAGAGGGAGGGGCGCAGAGGATCTGAAGTGGGCTCTGAGCTGTCAGCACGGAGCCTGGCGGGGGACTCGAAATCACAGGCCGCGAGATCACGACCTGAGCCAGAGCCACCCAGGCGCCCCAGTCCTTGCCCACTTTTTTAATTGGGGTTGTCTTCTCAGCGTTGGGTTTTAAGAGTCCTTTGTATACTTTGGGTCACAGTCCTTTATCAGATGTGCTGTCCTGCAAAGACAACCGACACGGAGCTGCCCCACCTCCCCCCACACCCCCCTACAGCTGTAGTCACACCCAGCCTCCTACTCGGTGGCTTGTCTTCTCATTGTCTTGACCGCTGTCTTTCCCAGAGCAGCCTCGTTTTCCTTTTAAAGAAGTCCAGCTTATCAGGGATTTATTTTACAGATGCATCAGACGAATGCTAATCAAAATAAATCTGGCGCCAGTTTCTAGAAAAAGCAGATTTAAGCAAAAATAATTAATAGAACCCAAGTCACTATAGAAGGGTACCTGCTTTAAGTCACGAAAAGGATACAATTCCAAGCTTGTTGGCACCTTCAATCAGCGCCCTCTGTACTGACATAACAAGGGACATGTAGCCTGGGTTGTGAACCTACACCCCGAACCCTGCTAGACCAAGCAGATGAACGTCAGAAAAGTGTACAGACTTTTTAAGTTTTTTTTTTTTCAACGTTTATTTATTTTGGGGACAGAGAGAGACAGAGCATGAACGGGGGAGGGGCAGAGAGAGAGGGAGACACAGAACCGGAAACAGGCTCCAGGCTCCGAGCCGTCAGCCCAGAGCCCGACGCGGGGCTCGAACTCCCGGACCGCGAGATCGTGACCTGGCTGAAGTCGGACGCTGAACCGACTGCGCCACCCAGGCGCCCCAGTGTATAGACTTTTTAAAGTATGCAATTAGCAAGAGAAGGATACAGTGTTTCCTCAAACAGACATGAACTATTTACCAAGAAGAATCAATCGTAAACAGGGCCATCAAACCACTCGCAACAACCACAGTGGCCTGGAACAGGACCACAGGTTCTGACAACAGCACCATTAGCCGTAAAGCCCGATAAAAGGATAACCGGAGAGAGAGGAGACAAACTCGTGTTGCCCGAGGTTAGGGGTGGCTGTAAAGGGACAGCAGCAGGGGGCTTGAGGGAAGGTGGGGCAGCTCCGTATCTCGACTGGGGTGGTGGTTCCACAGAGCCACACGGTGGGACAGCATAGCACCGGAACTGAACGCTTGTAACAAGGTCAAACGTCTGGGGTCGATGTCCTACGGTGGCCACGCAGGGTGCAGCCACGGGGAAAGTGAGGCTGTGCTACCGGGGCTGTCCTTGTAACTCTGAGCCCATCTACAATTATTTCAAAAATAAGTCAGGAAAGCTTTTTAAAAGAGTAACTGGAAAATGCCCATGTGTTTGAAAAATCCAGAATCACGCCTCCTACATAACTCGTGGGTCAAAGAAGAAAACAATACCAGAAATTTTAAAGCGTTTCGAGCTGAACGATAATGCGAATTTAGATGTCAGATCTTGTGAAACGCGGCTAAAGATAAAGCAATACTTTAGAGAAGTTATCTTAAATGCTTCTATGCAGAAAGATAAAGCCTGAAATTAATTAATGAGCTAATCATCAAAGGAAGTAGAAAAGAGACAACAATAGAGGTAAGAACAAGATTTATGACACATGTAATAGGGGGACTGACAAAATTAAAAGTTGCTTCTGGGAAAACATTGGTGAAACTCCAGGGAAATTAATCAAAAAAAAAAAAAAAAAGAGAGAGAGAGAGAGACAGAACACACATAACAGGAAAGGTTAAGAGGGGACACGATTACAGATGTAAAAGGTAAGAGAATATAATAAACAACTTTATAGAATAAACATGAACAATGAAATAAAATGAAAAAATTCTGAGAAAAAAAAAATCTTTATCAAAATACCACCAAATGAAATTCACCAATTCGTAAAAACAATCATACATGATGACCATGTGGGATTATTCCAGGGATGCAGGGAGAGTTCATTCAAAACTCAGTTATGGTAATCTACTGTATTCACAGGCTAACAAAAAAAAATTACATGGTCCTATCAATCGGTGCAGAAAAGCATCTGACAAAATGAAACACTGAGTCATAATGTAAACTCTCAGTGCACTAGGCCTAAAACAAGAACATTCTCAACTTCATAAAGGATGTTGGCAAAAAACCCATAGCTAACAGCTCTCTTGATGAGGAGAACCGAATGCTTTGCCTCTGAGGTCGGACACAAAGCAAGGAAGCCTCATCTCAACACGCATTGGACTTGGTGCTGAAAATTCTGGCCATTGCAATAAGGCAACACAAGGAAATAGAAGGAGTTCAGTTGAGAAAGGAAGAACGAAACCTGTCTTTATTTACAGACGACACGATTGTCTACATGGAACATCCCAGGGCATCTTTGAAAATAATTCATAAAATGAATAAGTGAGTTCAGTGATTTGCAGTAAACAGATGTGCAGTACGTTTATTTGCAATAAACATAACAAAAATCAATTAGATTTCTTTCTACTGGCAATGAACACACAGATACTAAAATCTAAATTTAGTATTGTAATACCATTTACAATCGCTCAAAAAAAGAAAAATCCTTAGGCATAAACCCAGGGAAACATAGTCAGGACTTGTACAGAGCAAACTACGAAACACTAAGGAGAGAAGCCAAAGATCTCAGTAGATACATACACCATATTCATAGACTGGGAAACTCGGTAAAGATTAGTTTTCCCCAAATCTATATATAAAGTTCATGTGATTCCTACTAATGATCCCAGTAAGACTTTTTATATAGATGAAATTATCCTAAAATCTATACGGAAATGCTAAGAGACTAGAGTAGCTAAAACACCTTTGGAAAAAGAACAATAAAGTAGGAGAAATCAGCCAACCTGATTTTGAGAACTGTTATGTAGCTACAGTAACCAAAAATGTGCGGGATTGGAGGACGGATATACATATGGACTAGAGAACCCAGAAATAGACCTACACAAACATGCCCACCTAATTTATAACAAAGGTGCAAACGCAACTCAATGGGGGCAAGAGAGCCTTTTCAGCAAATGACGCCGCAGCAAGTGAACATCGATGGGGGTGGGGAGGGAGGCGAGGGACGAGGAGGCGTGGCCCGCATCTCTTAGCTCTTACAAAAATGAACTCAAAAAGGACCGACGCAGAAAAGGTAAAGTTATAAAACTTTTAGAAAAAATAGAAGAAACTGTTCAGGATCTAGAGCCAGAGAAAGGGTGCTTAAACTTGACACCAAGAACATAATCCATAAAAAGAACTGATAAATTGGACTTCACGCAAATGAAAAACTTTTGTTCTCTGAAAGATCCCATAAGAGGATGTAAAGACAAACCACACACCGTCCTGGAGAGAAGATTTGTAAGCCACGAATGCAATAAAAGACGAGTACCTAGAATATATAAAGAATTCTTCAAACTCCACAGGAAAAATAACAATCTAATCAGAGAATGAGCCGAACACAAGAACAGACGTTTCTCTGAAGAGGCAAATAAACACGCGAAAAGATGTTCAATGTCATCGGTCATTAATGAAACGCAGTTTAAAACCACAATGAGATATTATTACATACCCATCAGAATGGCCCAAGTAAAAAATGGCGGCATCGAATATTGTCGAGCTTGCAGACAAACTGGATCACTCATACTTTATGTGAACGTAAAACGGACAGCCACGCTAGAAAATTGTTTGGCAATTTCTTTAGAAATAAGACATACAGCCGTTGTAGAACCCCAGAACTGGACTCCTGGGCGTTTATCCCGGTGAGATGAAATCATATGTTTCAGCTGCACAGGAGTGTTTGTATCAGCTCTACTCACAATGGCCAAAAAGTGAAAACAACACGGAGGTCCTTTCATTGCGAGTGGGCCATCCATACAAAGCAACCCTACTCAGCAATGAAAAGGAATTACTGATACACACAACAGGCTGAGTCAACCTCCAGAGAATTCTGCTGCGTGAACAAAGCCAGTCCCCAAAGGTTACACACTGTCTGATGCCATTTATACAACCCTCTTGAAATGGTGAAAGTTTAGAAATGGTGGCCACGGGGGAAGGTGGAGTGGGGGTGGGAGGGAAGTGAGTGCGGCATAAAGAGGCAACAGAAGGAGTCTTTGCCGTAATGGAAATACAGCAACACCTTGGATTGAGAGTAACTCGTTCTGCGAGTGTGCTGCAAAGATTTCCAATAAATTTGAACTTGACAAACGAGCGGCGTCTTGCAATACGAGTAGCACGGGACGCCGAATGTCACACGATCACAACGGAGCCAATGGTTCTTTGAAGTTCACTTTGACATCCAAGTGCTTTGGATTACGAGCATGTTTCCAGAACGAATTATGCTCGCAAACCAAGGCGTTACTGTATTCCGTACGTTGATTGCATCAATACCAATAACCTGATTGTGATATCATACTAGAGTTAGCCAAGATGTTACCATTGGGAAAAACTAAGGTATACGCATCTCTTTGTATTATTTTCTTAACAACTTCATGTGAATCTACGATAATCTTGAAACAAAGAATTTAATTTTAAAAACTATTTAAAAATTGCGTTACCAATACCCCAAAATAGCAGTTAGAAGATGGAATTATTTTAAAAGGTTACCTTCACAAAGCTCATGAAAGATATGTAAGCTCCTTCTGAAGAAAATTACAAAACTTACTGAAGGGCATTAAATAAGTCCAGAATAATGGAGAGAGAAATCATATACACAAAAATGGGAGACACACAAAAAATCATATGGATGTCTGTTCTCCCCAAAGTCATTTATAAATTTAAGGCGGTACTAACCAAAATTGCAAGTGTTTTTTAGAACATCACAAACTGATCCTTAAATTTTTATCAAGAATCAAATGGCATTAAATAGACACATACTTAACTAAGCACAGAGAAACTTCCATACGAGAGAAAAATAATTATTTTTAAATGTAATGATTAAGATAGTAGAGTTTGACATTAGGATAACAAACTGACAACAGAACAGACAGACAGGTTGGAATAGCTTCATGTTCATATGAAGAAACCCAATTTGTGAGAGAGCTAACACTGTACATGGGGCGGGGGGGGGGGGACAAACACTAATTGAGGTGTTGGGACGATAGGCCAACCGTGTGGAAACGATGTAATGGACCAGTACATTCACAAATATCAATTCCAGGTGGATTAAATACATACATACAAAAGTCAAAGCTATAAGATGTTCAGAAGACAATGGAAGAGGATAGCCATGATAACAGAGCATGTTTAGCAAAGGATAAAAGTTTCAAACCAGATGCAAAACAGCACAAACTGTAAAGGACTTGATTGGTAAACTCCCACTACAATAAAGAACTCCTACTCGTTAATTAAAAGAGTAAAACGACAAGTTAAGAGCTGGAAAAAGAAAGAGACCAACAACCCAGAAGAAAAACAGAAAAAGCTCGGCTGGGCGTATCACATAAGAGGAAATTCAAACATCCCATAAATATGGAAATATGCACAACTTACTAGCAATTAGGAAAATACAAAAATACGTTATTGTGAAAAACAATTTAATAGGCGTCAGACTGGAAAAAAAGTTTAAAAGCTTGATGATACCAAGAACTGGTGAGGATACAGACCAACCGAGAAATTTACACCTGCTGAAGGAAGGGTAGGTTGGCGTAGCATTTTTAAATTTTTTTCTTAATGTTTATTTATTTTTGAGAGAGAGAGAGCACAAGTCAGGGAGAGGCAGAGAGAGAGACACACACAGAATCTGAAGCAGGCTCCAGACTCCAAGCTGTCAGCACAGAGCCCCACGCGGGACTTGAACCCACAAACCATGAGATCATGACCTGAGCCGAGGTCAGGTGCTTAACGGACTGAGCCACCCAGGAGCCCCTCAAGGACTTTAGAAAATAATTCAACAGTATCTAGTACAAATGAAGATAATGATGATGTCATACCTGAGACTCACTGATTTCACATCTAGCTTTATACCTATTGAAACCTGCAGACGCACACGGAGACAAGTACAAAAATGTCCACAGCAGTACAGTCTCTAAGTTAAAGAGGAGTAGAGGCAAGTAACCCAAATGTCTATCAATAGTAAAATGGATAGTGAAGTCACACAATAAAATACCGTAAAGCAGAGGAAAAAAAATCATTGAGTTACAACAAAATGAAATGAGAGGCGCCTGGGTGGCCCATTCGGTTAAGTGTCCAACTTCAGCTCAGGTCGTGATCTCACGGTTCGTGGGTTCGAGCCCTGCGTCGGGCTCTGTGCTGACAGTGTGGAGCCTGCTTGGGATTCTCTATCCCTCTCTCTCTCTCTCTCTCTCTCTCTCAAAATAAATAAACTTTAAAGAAAAAGAAGGGCACCTGGGTGGCTCAGTCAGTTAAGCGTCTGGCTTCGGCTCAGGTCATGATCTCGCGGTTCATGGGTTCGAGCCCCGTGTTGGGCACTGTGCTGACCGCTCAGAGCCTGGAGGTTGCTTGGATTCTGTGTCTCCCTCTCTCTCTGCCCTTCCCTCACTTACAGTCTCTCTCTCTTTCTCTCTCTCTCTCTCTCTCTCTCTCTGTCTCTCTCTCTCAAAAATAGATAAACATTAAAAAACCAAAGAAAGGACATGAATGTATTTCTGGGACATAATTTGAGTAGCAGAAGCAAGCCTACCAACAGAGCAATCACTGTGCAATTGCATGTGTATTATCGTCAAAAATAGGTAGAGCTGAGGCCTCCAAAGTTCCTTGACGAGATGGCGTTGACTCACTTTCTTCCTGCTAAATACAGCTAAATACCCCAGAAATTATTCAAGATAGCAACGAAAGGATTCTGAAAGCCAGAAAAGAGATGGCTAGGTGGGTAGGAGACTCAGGACTTGCAGAATAGCAATATGGTGAGTTCCTGGGCTTTCTTTTTACCAACTGTATACCCGGGAGAGCCCTCTAACCCAGAACTGCAGACAGGCAGACACAAGGAGTGAACAGAAAACAACGTTCTCTCTTGCCTGGCCAGAAGGCGGGGAAAGGGGGGAGATCAGCACGACCCAGCAGAAGCCCCAGCCCCTTCCCCACCACCAGGGCACCAGCAGGTGGTCGGACCTGCAGCCCCAGGCTGACCCAGCCCCCACTCCAGAACTAGGGCACGAGCAGGAAGTCCGTGCACCTACAGGGAAGGCATCAGCTGAGTGCTTCATTTTCCTGCCCTCCACCTACTGGCCAAAAAGTCGGAGGCCCAGCCGCTTCTGCCCATCCCACCCTGAGTGGCAGATGGTCACCCGTGATCCCAGGCAGGCCAGAGAAGCTCTTTCCGCCCCAGGAGGCAGAACTGGAAGGAATATGTACCAGCAGGGCCAGAAAAATCGAGCGGGACCAGAATAGCGCTGCAAGGACTCTGGAAACTGAAGTGTCGTTACAGCAGAAGCCCAGAAAAATAGCCCGGAGCCACATGCTACGTGGAAGTAGGTATTGCCTGCCGAAACACGCGATTTAAGTCAGACCAAGAGACTCTGAACATGATAATGAAAATATCCGAGTTACAATTAACAGTCACTGTAAAAAAATTTTTTTAATGTCTATTTACTTTTGAGACGGAGAGACGGAATGTGAGCAGGGGGGGCAGAGACAGAGGGAGACACAGAATCCGAAGCAGGCTCCAGGCTCCGAGCTGTCGGCACAGAGCCCGACGCGGGGCTCGAACTCACGCACCGTGAGATCGTGATCTGAGCCCAAGTCGGACGCTAAACCGACTGAGTCACCCAGGCACCCCTAGAATTTTCCTCTTTAGTGGAAGATAAATAAACATTTATTTATTTTTGAGAGAGACGGAGACAGAGTGAGAGCAGGAGAGGGGCAGAGAGAGAAGAAGACACAGAATCTGAAACAGGCTCCAGGCTCCCAGCTGTCAGCACAGAGCCCGACGGAGGGCTCGAACCCGCAAACCATGAGATCAGGACCTGAGCCCAAGTCGGACACTGAATCGACTGAGCCACCCAGGTGCCCCGCCAGATTTGTTTCTTAAACTTGATGATTGATATGCAGATATTTAGGGCATGTTTCTCTTTTTTTTAGAGTGCATATACACTTTATAAATTTCTTTTTACATTCCCAATATTTACTAAAATATGTTTTCAAGTTCGGGGAACAAAACAATTACGGTACGTCCCTGTGGTGGATCCTCGGGCAGCCATCGTCATTTTTTCAGACCCTGTCCCAAGCTGGTGGGGGAAGGGCAAATTGACACAGTGAATCCTTCCCGCCTGTAGCTGGTGCTTACGATTCATTCTGGGGCGGGAACTTAGACATTTGCGTAGCTGGGAGAAATTAATGCAGAGCAATCGGGAGGCACAGCCCAGATAAAAGCCCCTAAACCCAGAAGGCTGTTTCGAGCCGGGATGGCTGAGGCTCCGGGTGGGGGGCAGGGTCAGGAAAAGCACCCTGCAGATAACCCCCAAAGCTGACGGAGATGTGGGCGCTTGGACCTGTCAGGAAGGTATTCCGGACAGGGGTGAGTGTGAACAGCACGGAGAAGCCTCCGTGCGTGGTAATGGACACGCGAAGGGCCGTATTGACAAGTATGAACCGCGAAGGCAGGTGGTTCACCTCTTCCTCCCGATCTCCCCTATGCTCTGGCTTCTTTCCGCCAAACCCCTTCTCACGAACCAAATGGGGTCCTCGCAGAACCGAGATTCCAAAGACCGGCTTCCAGGCAAATGTCTTCTGAGCATGGAAATGGGGACCAGAGCTCACGTGGAGTCCGGAGGCCGGAGCAAGGGCATGTGATCGCGGCCACGGGCCTGCCCTCCCAGTTCCTCCACGGGGACCCCCCTGCCTCCCTCCCACCGTGCCCCCTACACCCCGGGGCTCCGTGGGAGTCCCCCAGCCTCCCTCCCGGCGGCCTCCCCAAGCTCCTCTTCTGTGCGGCAGGAAGAGGCAAGCGGCCAAGGGATTGGGTTTCCCGCTCGTCGAGGAGGCCTGGGCCTCAAAGCCACAGCAGAGCGAAGGGGCTCGTCTGCTCGCCGAAGCCCCGGCCACCCTCCCTCCACGCACAGCACAAGCCGGCGATTCAGACGGTTGTTCTGACCTCATCTATCCTGAGTCACCCTGCAGGAGTGCTGACTTAGCCTAACCAATATTTTGAATTTGTAAAGAAAAGCAGGACTTTCCACACTCCAGAGGCCTTTCCCATGCGGATCAAAGCATCCTGCACTCTTTGAGGAGGGCAGCCCCCCCCGGGAGGACCTCCCACGCGTCTGGTCTCATCTGCCAACGTCCTCGCAGACCCAGGGCCATGACCCCAGACCCCTGCGGGAGGGAACGTCCAAGGCAGCGCCCCGTGTAAACCCACGTGTTGGCTCAAAAACCCTCTGCAAGGTCAGGCTATGTCCATAGGCTCTCTGCCGTAAGGGTGGCCTCGTGATACTACTCATTTATGCAACCGTTGTCTCCACGGGTATCTCTAGAGCCATTACTAGGGGCCAGTCCCCGATCCCTCTCCCCCCACCCCCCACCACAGTGCCATAAAAGGAGTGCCAGCTTCCGAGTGAGTAAATATAGTGCTTGAGGCCTAGGTGGCAACCTGCTAATATTTAGCTGGAGAGAAAGTAAGAAACAAATCAGAGGGCATCCAGGGGTGCTCGGGCCCCAGCCCCAGGTGGCCCCTCTGTCTATCCCATCACTGGTGTGTGTGGCCCTGGGCTGGAGGGCTGGTGGGGTGGCTGTTTGGGAAGGGCAATGACTAGAGAGCTGGGGGTGTCCACAGGCTCGCATGCGGGGCCCCGTGTTCAGGAGCAGGAGGACAGAGGGACTTGTGGCCAGTGGCCAACAGCCAGCAGATGGCTCTGTCCATGGCACCGTGTCCCCGTGCAGATCTTGGAGAACTTGTCTGAACTTGACTATCCAAGTCCTTACAGAGGGACGTTTGTCCAGGTAGGAGGACAGAACCTCTGAGCTGTATGTGACCTTGACTCATGACTCTGAAATATCTAGACATTGGGCACGTGGACCTCCCTCTGTGCTCCTGGCCCGTCCCGCCTGGACTAGAGGTGGGCCTGAAGGACAGTGATCGCCAGGAGAGACACAGAAACGCAGGAAGGGGCGCGCCTCGGAGGCTCAGTCGTCGGTTAAGCATCCTTGATTTGGCTCAGGTCCTGCTCTCACCGTTTGGCTGGTGGGATCGAGTCCCACATCGGGCTCAGCGCTGACAGTGTGGAACCTGTTTCATATTCCGTGTCTCCCTCCCTCGCTCTCTGCCCCTCCCCTGCTTGTGCACACGCAGGCACTCACTCTCAAAAATAAATAAACTTACAAAAAAGGAGTGCAGGAAGGAATCAAGAATACTGGAGAGGGTAAACGTGGGAATTAATGTCAATGAATATTGACTCTACAGAACAATAATTATGATCTATTCTTGGGATCTGCTCATAAATAGAATTAAAATGCACAACGGTAATGTCAAAGAAGTGGGCAGGTGCATAAGGAGTTGTGTGTTAAGGTCTTAGCATTGTCTGAGAGCCGCTAAAAGTACTGATTCATATGAGACTCTAACACATTCAGAGTTAGGTTGTATATTTTAGTGATTAAAAGAATAATAAAAATAATGTATAACTAACAAGCCAACTACAAGAGAAATGGAATAGTAAAAAATATATATTAACCTAAAAGAGGGCACGAAAAGAGAGAAAACCGAGTTTTAATAATATCCATAATTATAAGATAAAGGTTGTAAGCTGGAGGGAAATTAACCTAATTCTATGCTAGTTACATGAGACACTCCTTAAATATGTGAACGCAGGTTGATGA
The DNA here is from genome assembly GCF_014898765.1 of Herpailurus yagouaroundi. Taxonomy (NCBI): domain Eukaryota; kingdom Metazoa; phylum Chordata; class Mammalia; order Carnivora; family Felidae; genus Herpailurus; species Herpailurus yagouaroundi. The sequence goes on along the minus strand of NW_024412416.1, from coordinate 2,252,702 downwards.
TCAAAAGAAGAGGGGAAAAGTAACCAAAAGACAGTAGATTAAGCTTTACTGATAGCAAATAATTTTTAAGCGAAAATTTTAAGCCAAAACTAGACAAAAGATAGAGATTTCCCAATTACAAAGGTGATAACCCTCCAGGAAAATATTTCTTTTAATTCTAAATGTCTATGCAAATAATATATGCCTTCAAAATGTAGAAAGCAAAAATGGACAGAACTAAAAGCAGAAACAGATCCGCCATCATATTTGGAGACTTTAACACACTTCTGTCAGTAAGTAACAGAGGAATGGGATCAGAAAAGAGGAAAAGATCTGGAAAATGTGATTATTGAACTTGATCTAACAGGACAGACATGCATAGAACACGGCATCCAGCAACAACACGTATATTCTATTTCAACAAATTTCCACTGTTAACGTTATTCACGATACATTCTCTTCTCCGACTGTAGAATAACCCATCTAGGAACCAATACAGAGACAGAGAAAGTAGAAATTCCCCACCTGCCTGAAAGTTAAACAACACGTTTCCAAATAAACCACAGGCCACATAAGAAATCACGAGAGAACACGTACACTATTTAAAATAACGAAGATATGGAACATGAAATTTTGGGGGCAGCTACCAAATTTAGAGGGAAGTTCATAGCCATAAATTAGAAACAAATAAAAGCCGTAGATCGGTGATCCAAGCTCCCATCTCAAAACGTTAGAAGAAAAGAACAAAACATTAGGCGTGAAGAATGGAGAAGAAAGGAATAATAAGGATAAGGGCAGAGGTTAATTAAACAGAAAACACGGAACAGAGAAATCCAACGAAATCAAAAGCTGATCCTTTGAGACACCGTAGAATTGATCCCTTTCTGGAAATGGCAGATCCATTAAAAAGAAAGAGGTAAAAACAAAGTATCAGTATCAGAAAAGGACGATAGTTCCTGCCATGTCCAAAAATGACATGTACATGCACAAATGAGTGTAAATAAAACTGGGGAAGTCACAGTAACCTGACTTGTCACTGTCATGTGCGGGCTGTGACATTGGACTGCAGTTTGGCAAAACGCTATCTTCGGGAGAAACCGGGAGAGTTTACCCAGGATCTCTCTGTATTGTTCTTCACGACATCATGTGAATCTATACTTATCTCAATAAAAACTCCAATTAACATGTAGATTAGATCAGATTTTAGGAACAACTTTGTGCTCATAAATTCAGAAACGCAGATGAAAAAAAAATTTCCAGAACAAAAATGTATGTTACCGGAGCTGACACAGGAAGAAATAAAAATCTCGAATATCCCTGTATCTATTAAATGGATCCAATGATAATTCGAGACCTCCCCACGAAGAGATATCCAGGTCCAAACGGTTTACAGGTGAATTCTCCCAACCATTCAAAAAAGCATAGCTCCAGGATTAGTCCAACCATTCCAAAAGATGGAAAAGGGGAAATGTTTCCCAAATCATTTCGTGAGGCCAGCACACCCATAATATGAAAACCAGACAAGGGCATCACAAGAAAAAAAGTTGAGGCTAATCTTTCCCACAAACACAAATGGCAAAAGTTGTAAGCCAGATAGTAACATACCAAATCCATAGTTATATCGAAAGGATAATAGACCTTAACTAAACTGGGTTTATTCCGGGGCCACGTCGTCTCAACATTTTAAAAAGTCTATCAGTGCGATGCACCCACGTTATTAAGAAGAAAGCAGGAAAAACCCATACGATGGTCTCAGTAAATGCAGAAAAAAAGTCATTTTGAAAAAACTTGACAATTGATGTGGGGAAAAATAAAACCTCTCTTCCAAATGCAAATAGAAAGAAACTTCCTCAATTCAATAAAGAGTATCTGAACAGAACAAAACGACAGCAAACTTCAGACTTATTGGCAAAATAATGAAACTTTCCTCTTGAGACTGGAAGGAGACACGGTCGTCTCTGCAGAGAAACAAACCCAGACGCTGGAGTCAAACTTTGGAGAGCTCTATCGGGCAAATGGACCAGAGGATTCAATATTGGAAAGGTACCAGTTCTCTTCAAATACACCTATAGAGTCGAGGCAATCGCAATGAAAATCCCAACAGCATAACCAAGTCTCGTTTGAAGAACAAAGCTGGAAGACTCACCAGAGACCAAAAATATATATATTATGAAACTATCGTAATTAAGACTCTGTGGGGCGCCCGGGTGGCTCCGTCGGTTGAGCATCTGACCCTTGATTTCGGCTCAGGTCGTGATCCCAGGATCATGGGATCGAGCCCCGCGTCAGGCTCCGCGCAGAGCACGGAGTCTGCTTGAGATTCTCTCTCCCTCTCCTTCTGCCCCTCTCCCCCCGCTCATGCTCTCTCTTTTCTCTCTAAAACAAAACCAAACCCTCTGTGATATCAGTGCCAAGAAAAAAGAGACGGATGGATCGTAACGGGAGAACAGAAAGACACAGCTAGGTACGTGAGACGTAATAGACACATAGACAGCAGAGAGATATGGCGGTTCTTGAGCGTTTTATGACACGACTTCTGCTCAGTAGAGCCAGACAGGCTCTTCAAAAACTGTTGCTGGATCAATTAGATATCCACATAGGAAAGAACTTTAAACATATATTTCACACCGTGTACACAATCAACTTCGTATGAATAAAGGATCCAAATGCGACAGGCAAAACAACACAGCTTCCAGGAGAGAGGCGGGGAAAAATCTTTGTGACCTCGTGGCAGACAGCGATTTCTTCAAAAGGACCCCCTTGCCCCCACCCCCTGGGGGACCTGGGCCGTTTGGTTTTTTTCGTGCTTGACTTGCTTTATGGATTCTGACACGTGTGAAACGGTAAAGTCAGCAGAAAAATCAGAGGACTGAGAAACGCAAGTCGAAACCACAATGAGCTATCGCCTGGCGCCTGTCAGAATGGCTAAAATCGACGACACACGAAGAAACAAGTATCGACGAGGATGCGGAGAAAGGGGGGCCCCCTCGCACTGTTGGTGGGAATGCAGACTGGCACAGCAAACGACGGGGTTCCCACCAGAGTGGGCGGGGCCTCAGCCCCACCTGCCTGAGCTTCCTTGCCTCTGACCTCACACCCTCCCTAAAGGGCCTTTAAAGCCCCCTTTCCCTTCAAAAAACAGTGGGTCTGGAGTGGCCAAGGAGTGCGTGCATTTCATCCTCTTTCGGGGTCCATCTGATCCCCCGAGTGTGGTTAGGTGAGAGAGGCCGGCTTTCAACATCCTTCCGCGTGAATGCATCCCCAGGGGCCCCGGACGCGCCCCCCGGAGAAGGGGGCCCGCAGGCGCCTGTACGGCACCCCCGGGTCTCTGCGCGTCCCCGCGCGGCTCTGGCACGACCCTGGGCTGTGACTTCCTCAGTCCCCCTCGTGCCAAACGCTTGTTTCTCATTTGGCTGTGTATCGAACTTCCTCTTCTTTAATTCTTATATTGGGCGTTTCGAGAGCAGGGGCTGATGTCACAGGAACTCTTTCCAGATGTTGTTTTGAACCCAGTGTAACCATGGCATTGCTGGGGGCTGAGACGCCCAGCGCGGCCGACGGAGCCCCGCCTGGGGGCAGGGCGGGGCAGGAGCTGGGGCGGGGACCAGAGTGTCCCTGGGAGAAGGTGGGGAGCGGGGCTGTCATTCGGTATTGAGGTTCCCCCAGGAAGGACCCTGGGACAGCTGCCCCCTTTGACCTTCACGCCCTGGCACTTTTCATATGAAACCCTCGCTTGCTTAGAACGCGCTCGTGGATGGTTTGAGATCACCTGCGCTCCTGCCAAAGGAAACCGAGAAAGCTCGGGTTCCAAGCTTGTCCTTCCCAGTTCCCTTCCCTTCCCTCTCTGCCTTCCCAGTTCACCCTTGTCCCCAACGTGACTCAACTGTGCACATCACCCCATCCCCGCCTGCAACAGGTGCACCCCTTCCGCACCTCCCAGCCTCCGCTGACGCCCCTCTGCTCACTCACACCACGCCCTGCGATCTCGACTTCCTTACTTGCATATCCTGCCTTCCACAGACACCTCCTCCAGGGTGCCCGTCTACAGACAGAGCCGCACATCCCGTGACCCCCCCTCCATGTCTGCACCCACACCCTGAAGCAGGACACATGTGTGCCGTCCCTGCCTCCATGAGCATCGCAGAAGCCACAACTCTTGCTCACTCCCCCCACCCCTTCCGACCACAACCCGCCCCACCCCTCCAAGGGACACTCTTCCCACCGCTGCAAATCACTCTTTCCTTCGTGACTTTGCACATGCTGTTCCCTCCGCCTGAAATGCTCTTCCCTGCCTGAAATGTTCATATGACTCACTCATCCACCTCTCCCAGGTCCCTGCCCACATGTCACTTCCTCACAGAAGCCTTCGTGGGCACCTTCTAGAAAAAGACAGTGAGCTCCCCTCGTCACCGTCTCCTGCTCCCGCGTAAGATTTCTTCAGAGCCCTTCACTGTGTCACATCCTATCACAAAGGTGTTAACATCTGTCCCCTCCCCACCCCCCGCGCCAGAATACAGTTGTGCGCGGCCGGGGACTGCGCCTGCTTGTGTCCCCGGCGCCCGCCCCCACCCCGGCAACGGCCTGGCCTAGGTGGGTGCTCTGCAAACACCAAATGTGCGATTCCAGCTCCGGGGACGCCTCCCTCCTTGGGAGCCTCCTTACAGCCCTTTTTAATCCGCTTTAAACACGATCCTTGAGGGCGGCGACTGGATCCCACAGGGCCGGGCGTGCAACAGGTCACAGGAAATACTTGTGCGATTAAGGAGAAGCACAAGAATTAATTCATTCTAGGAGCCTGTTGGAATCTCAAAAATGATGTCTGAATTTCACTTATCTGGGCTCTCACCTGGCTACCGTGGTATCATCATTAATAAACTTGATGCTTAGGGGCGCCCGGGGGGGGCTCAGTCAGTGAAGCGTCTGACTCTTGCTTTCGGCTCAGGTCGTGATCTCACAGTTTCATGAGTTCGAGCCCCACGTCGGGCTCTGAGCTGACAGCGAGGGGCCTGCTTGGCATTCTCTCTTTCTCTCTCTCTCTGCGCCTCCCCCACTCTCTCTCTCTCTCTGTCTCTGTCTCAAAACTAACTAAGTAAATAAATTCTTGGCATCATTCGTGGCAAACGAGGAGCCTGGCCAGGCTCCCCCAACCCGTAGGACGCTGGTCCCTCCTTCGGCCCTACTCAGGTCGCACCTACAGAAGTCACATCGTGGGTGACGGAGCAGGACGGAGCATGCCGGGCTGGGCGAGGCCTTTGGGGAAGCAGCTTACGTCTGGACATCCCCACCGCGGGGCCGGACCTGCTAGCCTGCCAGATAATGTTCCGTGATCCTGTTTATCGTATACACGTTAAGCTATTCCTTTCCTCCTCAAGGAAGCAAGTTGTGCAAAGGTCCTGGACCCCCTCTGCGGGGAGTGGAAGGCCTTCCCTGGTTTCTGTGGACAATCGTATGACCGTGCCCGGGGGGGACTCAGCAGTAGGCGTGGGAGAAACCCTTCCGGGCTGGGTGAGCCGCACGAGCTCCAAGGTTCAGGGCCGCCTGGACCCTTGGGAAAGGCCACCTTCGATGGAAGGCTGAAGGCACAGTCCTGGACAGGGTAAAATACCTCGAGCAGCCTCCGTCCCCCGCGGTTTCCATCTCGCTGGGATAACACGACTTGAAATAGGGTCCATCAGAAGAGAAGACATTCTGAACTTTGGCGGGTCTGCGAACACCACCTCGCTTCCCCCTCGGCCTTCACGATGGCCCCTCTGGCCAGCTCCAGTGCTCACACCCGCGTGGGAAAATGCTCGCGCTCCGCACCCAGGGGGCGAGCGCGCTGACCCTCTCCTCCCTGCCCTGTGCGACCCAGGTCTCCTCTGCCCTGGCCCTGGGAGTCAGTCCCCGTCAGGTTCTCTACTGGGGGTGACGGGAGCCGCCCGGCACACGCCGGAGACAGAGAGGAACCCTCCCAAGTGCACCGGCCACGCGCTTTGCGATTTCCAGCAGGGACCCAGGCCCCGTTACCGCCCCCTGACACAGCGTCTCCCCCCATCGCTCGAGCGAGAAGGGTTAACTGAGCCCGATTCACCGCCACGCTCATCGTTCTCGTTCCAGTGAGCCCTGGTTCACGGGCTTTAATTCGGAGCACCCAAAGCCAACCACAGAGCCTTCCGGCCCCGCGGGTCCCGGGCCTACCTTCAGGAACAACATCCTCCTACAGTTCTTGCCTCGATCGCCCCCAGCGGCGTGGAGCTGAGCCGCCTCCGAGGCCGGCGTTAGGTCAGGAAGGCCGCCGGGCCCGGCCTCCGATGTGTCCGCCGGCTGCACCGCCGAGTGGAAAATCCGCTCCCTGCCCTGGCCCAGGGGCATCTCAAAGGGATCGGGGTACTTCTCGTCGGGGCCCGAGCCGTCGTCGCTGGTCTTAGCGTGACAGAGCATCAGGGAGCGGGAGACAGACCGCAGTTTCGCGGACTTCCTGCTCCCGCCAGCGCGGCCGTGCGGGTCCATCCTCAGAGACGCCGCGGCGCCGCCCTTTGTTTTCTCCGGGCCCGCGGCCCTCGGCTGGCGGGCGCTGGCCGGGCTGGGCTTGGCCACCGCTTTGTCGCGCCCTGGAGGAAAGAGGAAGCGGAAAGAGGCCGTGTGACTTGCCCGTGACAGGCGGAGCCAGACGAGGGCCCTGGTACGGAGCCGTGGGTGCCGTGCCCGTGAAGCAGGGCAGACCGTGGCTCTGGCCTGTCCACGCGGCCGGCCGGGTGGGGGCCCCGTGACCCCGCGTGCTTGCCACGCCCTCCATTCCCAGGACCGTGGAGACCAGGGCTTCTCGCATCCCCACCCTCACTCTGCAGGTGGGGAAACTGAGGCACCAGAGGGGAAACGCAGCCCCCAAGCCACCGGCGGAAGAAGCGGGGCCACGGGACGGTTTTGGAGATGACGGAGGCCCGTGCGTTGTGACATCTGCACTTCCGACGACTTGGCAGGGGCTCGGGTCTACAGAGCGGGTCGGGGGACGGGGGGGGGGGGGGGGTGCCGCTGCCCGTCCCCTCTCTCTACCCCCGGTGAGTCCCGCAGCACCTCCGGAGAAAGCCCAGATCCAGGAGCCCAGTCTGCTGAGCGCTGCTGCCTCGGGCGCCCCCTTCCCGGACGCAGAACCCGGGACCCCGTTGGGAGCGCCGTCCGGGGGCCGACCCGCCACGGTCGATGTGAGCGTCAAAGAAGGTGGCGCGAGGGAAGGGTCGGGGCCTCGCAGGCAGCAGGCACCTGGCAAACCAACGTGCCCTTCCCCCGCCAGGGCTCCAGCTCCGTCGGCGCCCCCCCCCCCCCCCCCCCCCCCCCCGCCCCCCGGGCCGGGCACCGACTTCTTTTGCGCCATCGGTCAACACGTCTGTCTCGGCCCCGCCCGGCTCAGCTTGGCCAAGGAGGCGCCTCCCGCGGGCTTCAGTTTCCGGGAGGCAGGTGGCCAAAGGGGTCCATCCATCCGAACAGGTCCCGACTCGGGTCCAAGCCACAGAGCGGAGCTGTCGCCAGGGCAGCGTGCTGTGCCCCCGCTGTTCGCGCACAGCCAGCATCCAGTAAGGAAAAGCGGAGACCGTGCACGTTTTCGCTGAATACAAGCCTTTCAGAGCCCCCGCAGAGGGGTCGCTCTTCAAAGACGGCTGTTGTCCGACACCCGACTGGCACAAATGGACTGTTTTCTGTATTAGCCTTTTAATTGTACTGAGTTATTCACCAGCCATTTCTAGCAACCCACAGCAGCGAATTAAAGCGGACGGAAGAATGCATCCGGGGAAGATTGCTCTGGAGGCTGGAGTATAGGTCAACTCAACACGGGCGCATTCCGTCTCGCACCCTCGTGCCAGGATCTCAAAGCCCTGTGCTCTGCGTCCTTCTTTCTTTCTTTTTGGTTCAACATTTATTATTGAAAGACAGAGCATGAGCAGGGGAGGGGCAGAGAGAGAGGGAGACACAGAATCCCAAGCGGGCTCCCAGGCTCAGAGCCGTTGGCGCAGAGCCCGACGCAGGGCTCGAACCCACGCGCCACAAGATCATGACCTGAGCCGAAGTCGGAGGCTCAACCGACTGAGCCCCCCCAGGTGCCCCACGGATCCTTCTATTTTAAGCGATAGAGACCTCAGAGCCAGACCGTTGCTGACCCCCATCCTGGACGCAGCATCCCGAGCCCTGCAGGGGACACCCCCTCTCCTGAGCAGCCCGGGGCTGTGAGACACGTGTGGCTGCCCCCCAGACCCCCGGCTCCGGCCGTTTCCAGAGTCAGCCTGATGGTAAACCCTCGTCAACAATGACTAGAGTCCCTCACTCCCTGTCACGAACAGATAAGGTCGCCTGCCGTTTCACAGAAACGTAGAAGCTGCCAGTGAGCGATGCCCACGACTTTCTACCGTCTACAAATGCCTTTGCCCCCGTCCATCCACCGCCTACACGCCCTCAGCAGCGGGACCTCCGCCCGCCTCGGGAGGCTGGCCCGCCGTCCGTTCCCTGGACCCCCCTCCCGCAGCGGGTGGAGGCACAGAGAGGTTAAGTCACTCTCTCAAGATCACGCAGCTAGGACTCGGTGAGAGCAGGACCAAAACCAGGCAGTGGGACCTCACGGGCAGGTCACCCGATGTCTCCTCCGTGCCGGGTCTCCAGCAGCAGCGTGCGAACACAGCCAGGTCGTTTCTGCCTTTGAAAAACTGCCTGTCGACCCACAGCCTTTTTTTCTTCCTCTGTCTTTTGCTCAGGTGAGGATACTAAACGCGAGACCTACTATCCTAACAGATTTGTGAGGGTCCCCGGTTATCCTCGGCACCACGGTGGCAGTGGAATATGATCGCTTCTTATCTTCCTGAACAGCCGTTTCCCACTCTGCACTTTCTGTCCTAACACTCACCTCCCCGCGAGCCCCCAGCCCACAGTCTGCTTCCTTCCCCTGAAACCGCGGGAACTCTCGCTGTATCAGTTCTGCAACCGACGTGGCCCAAAGTCACGAACCCGGGTCCAGGGGGCACAGTCTGCTGGCCTGGAACCTGCTTCGTTTCGCGAGGGAATTACTGGGACCAGAAGTTCAACGCTCAGATCTGTTGGCTGAAGGATGCATAGAATTCAAGCTGTTTAGTGGGGTTTCCCCCCCCTCTCTTTACTTCCAGACGGCACCTTTCGAGTCCCAGTGGAAGATGCTCTCCTTCCGGCCACCGGCCCCCGGAAACAGGAGCTCCTTCCATTCTGTCAGTTCAACTTCCCAGAACTAGCAACTCGCAATGCAAACCTTGCGGTAAGTATTTATATCCTTATGACCAAACTCCTTTGCATTTTGTTTGACTTTATTAGGACCCCCCACAATCCACCTGGGCCTCATGGAGGAGGAGGTTGTGTGTGTGTGTGTGTGTGTGTGTGTGTGTGTGTGTTTCTCATAGGCAGCCCTGGTCCATCAAGCGTTTCAAAGGCCGAAGGATAATCAAAGCTTTGTGTTAAAGAGCCTTCTGGACTTGCACTGTACTAAACAGGGAGGGTATAAACACGGAGTTACTGAGGGCCACTGCGTGAGTAGAGCTGCCGAGAGTTGAGCCAACACAGAAAGTCCAGAACTCACAGAGGTTGGGGGACAAGAAGAAAGGAAGGAAGGAGGACAGAGTGAAAGAGCAAGAGTGAGCAAGAGGGAAGAATTCAAATGATATACTATGAGCACCTGGATCCAGCCATGCCTGATGCTATCCTATCTGTTTACTTACACAAACTAATAGACTTCTCTTTTTGCCTAAAAGAAAAAACTCCTCCTGGAATGGTTGTTCTTCTCTCTGAGACTAAAAGGAAAGCAGTGACATCCAGGGACCAAGAGGCTTCTCCAAACGTCTTTTATCCCACCCCAAGCCTAGGAGAGGAGCCAGTCATCCGCAGTCAAACCGAAACTCTCCCCTCCAGTGCCGGGCTCTGGCATAAAAGCCTCTGCGTTTTTTTCCCACCGAGCTTTGTCACCACCCGCATGGATTCTTAGGGTGCAAACCCAATTCTCTTCCCGTCCACATTCTCCCCCAACCCACCATAAGCTCACCCGCTGTGCACTTTCCAGGACACAGACATCTAGGGACTTCGGGACCAGGTGAAAGGCTGTGTGTTTCACTCAGCGGGTGGAAAAGCTGGCTGCCTGTGGGATTTAGGAGAGCAGACGGCTCAGACTCCTCGGTGGAATCTGTGCTGGTCCCGGCGGACCATTTGCAGGAGTGACACATGAGTACCGTCAGTTTTTAAAAATAAACTTTTCCAGAGGGAACCGTGACCCTCTGCAGCCTTCGCTCTCGTGTGAGGTGGCCGTGGCCATGGGATGGGAGGCTGGCGATGTGCTGGGGGCAAGCGGGGGGAGCCCTTTGGTCCGGAGCACAGACGGTTTTCAAAACGAGCTTTGTTTTTATGGAAAATGTAAAACAGGGAGGGAATCATTGCAAAGGGTTGTAGTGAAGCGGCCAGAATTGGACTTCTGTGGGAGACTGCCTTCCCCCTAGGCCTGGCAGCGAGGGACCGAGGGAGAAAGAAGGGAGTGAGAATAATTGGAAACACAGTGCTGTGGTCACATGGTTCCTCTTAGCCTCGGTAACTGTGCTCAGGACACGGGGACCAGCTGCTGCTCCCAATGGGACCAAATGTCGGCAGAGCTCGGGGACAAGCCCGTGCCTTCCCCAGTGCAAGCAACCCGTCCAGAGTTCTTCCAGGATGGACAGACGTGCCCTCTCTGATTTGGCCCCAGGCTCCGGGAGCACTTGCCGGGCTCTTGTGGGGTTTTCTCTGCCCCTAGTGAGTCCTCCATAAGACGACGTTAGGAGTCTCTTCCAGAGGCTTCCTGGGGAAGCGCAGAGGTTTCCAGCATGGCTATGCTAATGGGACCAGCTGCTTTCACTTCCGGAAGAAGAACCCAGAAGATCTGGCTTTGCCCCAGGAAAGGGTTCTCCTGCTCCCTGAAGGCCTCTCCCTCTCAACCGTGATGGCACTCGCTCCTCCCTTACATCTTCCACAGAACCCCCCCCCCCGGCCCCAAGGCAGGGTGCCCCCAGGCAGGGTAAGGACTGACACAGCATCACGTTCTCAGCGGCCTTCGGCCAACAGCGACTGCCCCGTCATCCCTATAGAAAATGCAAAGCCAGGGGCACCTGGGTGGCTCAGTCTGTCGAGCGTCCAACTTCAGCTCAGGTCACGGTCTCACGGTCTGTGAGTTCAAGCCCCGCACCGGGCTGTGTGCTGACAGCTTGGAGCCTGGATCCTGCTTCGGATTCTGTGTCCCCCTCTCCCCCCCCCCTCTCTCTCTCTCTCTCAAAAATAAATAAACATTAAAAAATGTGTTTTTTGAAAAGAGCAAAGCCAAAGGTTAGAGCCAATGTGCAAAGAAATGGCTAGTTCCTCCTTTAAAGGAGTTTGAAAAACTTCTAGACGGTGCTGGGGAGCAGGGTCAGCCCTCCTTCCCTCCCTCCCTTCCTCCCTTCCTTCCTTCCCGTTTGTCCCATTCAGCAAACACTTGTTGAAAATCATGACGCATCTGTCACTACGCTGGGCACAGCTAACTTACTGGACGAAAGGCCACAGTGTCTCCATCTGGTTAAAATACACTGAATTCACTGGAGGACTTTGTGAGGGTAAATCACCATATGGAGAAAGGGGAACTAGTTGACTAAATGTGTTTCGAACTTCTGAATTCCCCGACAGTGTCTTCTATCAAAGGCAATTTTTAAAGTGTGGTCACTCTGGCCCGGGGGGTATTTTCTGTCTTGAATTGAAGAATGACTCAGAGATAAGATGGGGGGGGGGCGGGGAGGAGACATTTATGGTCCTTCTCTTTCCGGCCTGTGGCTGGGACCCGTTGTGGGTGTGGGGGGCACGGGGAGGGCACGGGACTGGACAGACAGCAAGGCACCTCTGGGCCCGTTTCCCAGCCGGTGGCAGTGAGCAGGTTCTACACCTGTGCTCATTCACCCCCGCCACTGTCACCTGCTGGAGGGGATGGCTCCCTAATACCATGCCCCCCGGAGCTCTGCTGGGGCTTGGCCGGGTGTAGGCATCAGCACGTTCGGTGAATGAATGAGTGGTAGGTGAGCATCTCGAAGGTCCCTTCCAACGAAGCTTCCCTACGCCAGTCCAAGGCCAAATGTATGCTGGTGAACTTTATGTGTCAGCCCAAGTGGGGTAAGGGACGCCCATGCAGCTGGTAAAACATTATTTGTGGGTGTGTCTGTGAGGGTGTTTCCGGAAGAGATGAGCATTTGAATCAGAGACAGAGTAAAACAGGTGGGCGTCATCCAGTTCCTCAGGGGCCTGAAGGGAACAAAAGGCAGAGGAAGGCAATGTTGCTCTACAGGACCTCGGACGTCCCTCTTCTCCTCGGACATGGGACGTCCATACTTCTGGTTCTTGAGCCTTTGGACTCAGACCAGGGCTTACACCACTGGCTGCCCGGTTCTCAGGGGCCGTGGGCTTGGACTGGACTACACCCCCGGCTCTCCTGGGCCTCCAGCTTGTGGGTGGCAGATCGTGGGACTTCTCAGTCTCCATAATCATGTGGGCCAACCCCTCAGAATACATCTCTTTCTTAATCTGTCTTTCTCATCTATCTCTCTGTATCAACTATCTATCTATCTATCTATCTATCTATCTATCTCTCCACCCATCCATCCATCCATCCATCCATCCATTCAACCATCCATCCATCCATCCATCTGTCCTTCCAGCCGTCCATCCATCCACCTATCCATCCATCCTTCCATCCATCCATCCATCCAACCATCCATCCATCCTTCCAGCCAGCCATCCATCCACCTATCCATCCATCCATCCATCCTTCCATCCATCCATCCATCCTTCCATCCATCCATCCATCCATCCATCCATCCATCCTTCCTTCCATCTGTCCATCCATCCATCCATCCTTCCAGCCAGCCATC
>NW_024412416.1:2227180-2239724 GCF_014898765.1 Herpailurus yagouaroundi | reverse complement strand
TCCATCCATCCATCCATCCGTCCATCCATCCATCTGTTCATCCATCCATCCACCTACCCATGCATCCATCTATCCACCTATCCATCCATCCATCCATCCATCCATCCATCATTCCTTCCATCTATCCTTCCATCATCTATCCATTCATCCATCCATCCTTCCATCATCCATCCATCCATCCATCCATCTGTCCATCCATCCCTCTGTCTGTCCATCCATCCATCCACCTATCCATGCATCCATCTATCCACCTATCCATCCATCTACCCATCCATCCATCCTTCCTTCCATCGATCCTTCCATTATCTATCCATTCATCCATCCATCCATCCACCCACCCACCCATTGGTTCTGTTGCTCTGGAGAACCTTGACTAATACTAGGGAAAACATCCCACCTAGGACCACAGAATGAAGGACCCCATGTAGCTGACTAACGTCATAGTGACATGGAGCTCACAGCAGGTTCTCCCCCCACCCCCACACAGATATTCTGGAACCTGCTTTGCTGGAAGAGCCTAGAACATGTGTAAGACCCAAGAGAAGCCCTTCACCTTCCAGCAGCCTGGAAGGCTGTCTTATTCATCCATGTGTGGGCACAAGTGGGGTCATCAGGATGCCCTCCCCAAGACCCAGGCCTCTAAGACAAAGGACAAAGCAAGACAGGACTTTCCCTCTGAGTGTGTATTCCCTGTAACGTGGTAAAGGCTGAAGATAGAAGTAATCTCAAGAAGGATCTAGATACATTCAAGAAAGGCACATCCACCGGTCACTCTTTGGATGGGATTGGCTAAGGTCTACTCCCCATTAAATCCAGGTGCCTGGAACAGGGCTTCAAACAGGGACACACCCAGGAAATGCTGTTGCACCTGAAGCGGGTAGCCAGCGGCACAAAGCCACACACGATGGTGTTTGTCATTGGCCAGAGGGACAGGCAGGAGCACAAATGTACCAGCTGAGGGCTGGGACCCACAGGCCACCTTAGTTTGCACACCCAGTGTGCCGCTCACCTGTGCAGCCTCAAGCCCGGTGTTCAACATCTTTGCAGCTTAGCCGACGGCCTGCGGAGCAGGGACGACCATGCTAACCACCCAGAGCCCCAAAGAAAATACCTCCAAGAGGTACTACCTAGCTTAATGCCTGACATAGAGTATGGACCAAAAAAAAAAAAAAAAAAAAAAAACCCCAAATCACTCAAAAAAAGTAAAACAGTGGAAACAACCTAAAAGTCCATGAGTGAGAGACCATGTTAGACACTTTCCAGAACATTCCCACCCAGTAAGACGGGTACGACAAATCTCCATAGGTGGACGTGGAAAGAGGTCCGCCATATGTTCCTATATAAAGAAACAGCGTAAAATAGCCCTCGAGACTAGGTTTATTTACAGAAATGGACTTGGATTAGTGAACACTGAACTGTTAGTAACTTTTTTGTTTTGGAAGGTGCATAAAGTGCTGGGGGATGGGATATACAGACAGCCTTTCCTTTGTATGTAACTAATTTCCTAGGGCCTATTTCCTTTTACAGCCATCATGTATCAGACTTAAAACCAGAAAAACAAAGGTTCCTATTTGGAGGAACAAAATTGAAATTTATGGCTGATTTTTGTCAACAAGCAGTTCTGGGGAACCTCACAATGATTCCCTCAGGTTCTAAAATGTCTGGTTGAAGTTTTTATGAAGATTTCCTTGGATTTACAGACAAATTTAGGGAGGACCAAGAACCGTTCTTAATTATTTTGTCTTTTTTTTTTTAATATTTGCTCAGATTTTCTTTTCAAACCTTCAAACAAATTTTATATTCTTCTTTATATAGGTTCTAAATGTCTCTGATTATGTTATTTCCCCGGTCCTTTTGTTTCTTTTTTGAACAGAACCATTTGTAAAATGGCTACTTATATGTAAGTTATGAATCTTACATATTTATCTCATAACTGGCAAGATCTCGCATGTAAAAATAAAGTAAATAAAATAACATAAAATAAAATAAGTAAAAGGAAATAAATAAAACAAAATAAAATAAATAAAATGGAATAAAATAAATAAAACAAAATAATAAAATACGTAAAACAAAATAATAAAATCAAATAAAATAAATAAAATCAAATATTAATAAATAAAACAAAATAATAAAATCAAATCAAAGAAATCAAATCAAAGAAATCAAATCAAAGAAATCAAATCAATCAAATCAAATCAAATCAATAAAACAAAATAATAAAATAAAAAATAAATAAAATAAAATAAAATAAATAAAATAAAAAATAAAATAAAATAAATAAAACAAAATAAAACAAATAAAATAAAATGGAATAAAATAAAATAAAATAAACAAAATAATAAAATAAAATAAAGTAAATAAAACAATAATAAAATACTGGATGTAAATCCCACTGGATGTAAATCCCTTAATACAATTTATTGACTATTTGTCATTGCCGCTAGTGGCATCATCATCATTATTATTTAAAGCTAGAAATTCTCCTCTGAATACCTCTGGGGCCACAACCCCACGAATTTTGAAATATGGCGCTCTAATTGTTATTTTTTTAAATGGTCTATAATTGCAGGTGTGATTTCCAGTTTCTTCTGAAGGTCGCTGTGGTCATTGTTAATTTCTTATGGTTGAATTCCCAAGATTTAGCCTTGTTTCTCTTATAATTTTTTGAATAGAAAATTCCAGTTTAATTGCATCGTGGCCACAGGATGCGTCCCGGACATTTTTTATTCATTGGAATTTACTGAGGTTTACTTTGTGAGCCCATGTGTGATGTGACTCAGTGTTTTCAACGTGGTGCACACATTTCCAAAGAATCCGCAGTCTCTCTTTGGAACTTCAGAGATGTATGTATCCACATAGAGCCTCATAGACTCTGTGCAGTAACTTCTCCTGGACAACCTCTAATGGGAAACACTTAGCAACCCCAGGCCTGGCACAAGTCTGGTGGGTTGTCCGTGCGTATTTGTGTTCTATTGTGGGTGAGTGTGAAGAGACACGGGGTACTCTGCAGGTGTGGAGAAGAATGAGGTAGATCTTTCTGTGCTACACAGCGTGTGTGTGTGTGTGTGTGTGTGTGTGTGTGTACATGCGTGTGTTCGGAAATAGTAAAATTCAGAGTCCTCACCAAACTGTCATCAGGATGGTCTCTGAAGAACAGGCCAGGGGATGGGGGAAAACCAGTCACCGTGCATTTTACTGACCAGAACATTTTTATCAAAAGCCCATTTTGTAAAAAACTAAAATACAAAGCGGCAATACGATAAATCAGTAATAAATGGGTGCACCTTACTTCGTTTCGATCTAAGGAGGGAGAAAGATAAAAGACAGGAACGACGCAAACATTTTAAATGAACAAACCCAGAGTCCGAGCTACTTGCTCGAGTGAACAACCGAGGCCCCTTCCAGGGGAACTGACTGCAACGGCGTGAGATTGACATCAGCCATCTCCAGGCAGGAGACGCAGAGAGATGCAAAACCACCCACAGCTCTACGTCGTCACGGAGTCTTTTGCCTGCAAGAACTTTCCAGACTTTGTGGTCCTACAGCTGCCAGTGTGTGTGTGTGTGTGTGTGTGTGTGCGCACGTGTGTGTGTAAGGTGACTGGTTTTGGTTTGCATTTTGGTAAGAGATTATATATCCTCTCAGGATTATTTCTCTTTCTCTCAAAGCACACGTGAGCAGGCACACACACGCACACACACACGGGCACACACAGTAGTCGTATTATCTGCGTTTCCTCTTTGCACAGGGGTGCGAAGCGCGTAGCCCAGGACGCGCCTGGGGAGGGGGGCCTCCTGCTCCAGGGGCTGGAACTGGCTAGCGCGCACACTCAGAGAGCGAGCAAAGGCACGGGGGCCGGGGGCCGGGGGCCAGGGGCCGGGGGCCTACCCACCCGCCCAGGCTCCCTGCTGCTCCAGATCTCCTGACCCATTTAAGAAAAGACAAGAACAGAAAGACGCGAACCCGTAGCCGACTTAGTCCGCGGTCCCCGCCTCGGGCGAGGGCGACGAGGCCACCGGGTTGGAAGGCAACATCGGGAATATTTGCGGCTTAGGACGCTCTCCCTAAGCATCTCCCTTCCAAATCCCACCCACTGTTTCTCGAAACTCTGTAAATCTTCTCTCACTGTAAGAGTTTACATTTTACCTCATGGTACGTACCACGTAAACACACGTAAGATGTGTCTGTATGCAAATGTTGACAGACGTGAATATATTATGCACATAAATACATGTATCTAAGGCAAGAGTTTCGTGAAACACCACCCTTACTACGGTGCGATAAAGCACGAACACAGATAATACGGAAGACGATTGGGCGTCTGAAGTGTCCCCGGATTTCCCACAGCCGCTTCCTACGGGGGGTGCTTGCTTTGATTTCTCGCTTAGTTCCGTTCTTCTGGGCCCCTGAGGCTCCCATTGCACCACACCTGCTTGTCCTTACTCCGATTCAGGAGCTGGGACGGACCCTCAAATCCCCTGTGTCTTCCACGTGGAAGGAAGAGGAAGGGGCCCGTGTTTGCTCTAGCCTCGCCTCGCCTGCTGCGGTGGGCCACAGGGAGCGCGCCCCGGCGCCGGCTGTCCCCCCCCCCCCCCCCACCGAGGACAGCTCCTGCGCAGATCCCCACCCGGGGTGGGCCCAGCCCCTGGGGCGCCGTCAGCCCCGAGCTCCACACCCGTGTGCACCCTGTCCTCCAGCATCTCCACGGGTGGCCAGCAGAGCAGCTCCCGGCAGCCCACGAGTCCTGCTTGGCCCCTTCTCTGCTTTGCAGTCTTGGCTGCAGGGACCCTCAGCGTTGCCACCACACGTGGGCAACCTTGCCTAGCGAACGGGACCGATGTTCAGTTGTCCTTCTTCCAGCTGGAAGCCGAGAGAAGAACTTGAAACAAATTCCTATTGCTGGCTGCCTTCTTGACCACACCCGAAGCTCTCAGAACCATCATACCCTCACTGGATATTTCTGTGCCCGTGTACGCGAGCGTGGTCCTCTCCGCACCGATCTGGGTCTCGGGATCCAAAAAAAAAAAAAAACGTCTTCCGTGTGAAAATCTGTCACCGGCCCACGGGGACAGTGCCAATGCCAGCTACTGTTGGTCACAGTTAAGGCTGCGGTGATGTTGGTATTCACTTATTTGGGTCACAGGCCGTTCCCGGAGATTCACCGTGTGCCAGGCACTGATGGGTGTCGAGGGGGAAGACACGATCTTTTACGGCCCGTTGGAGAAGACGGACATGTGAACGGAGAATATTCCCAGCGTGGGGAGTTTAATCATACGGGTTTTGAATCAAGGGCCACAGTCTGAAGTGACTTGATAAATGGCCTCACCGAGGAATCAGCCCGTGAGCTGAGGCTGGAAAGCCGGATGAGGGTTTTCCACCCGGAGAAAGGAAGGCAGGAGGTTCCAGAGAAAGCACTTCATGTCCAGAGAACAACATGTACAGAGGCAGAAAGATTTAAAAGACCGTCCTGTCCTCCCATCAGAGCAGATCTCTCGGTGGCCCTGGAGCCCGGGGGTGTGAGCTGGGAGCAAAGGGACCGAATCGCCAATTCGGGCTGATGAAACTGAAGAGTCGGTTGGGAGCCAGGACCCCATCCGGCTGGTGAGTGGATTTCCTTTCCGGGCGCACCCTCCCCGCC
Organism: Herpailurus yagouaroundi; assembly: GCF_014898765.1. Taxonomy (NCBI): domain Eukaryota; kingdom Metazoa; phylum Chordata; class Mammalia; order Carnivora; family Felidae; genus Herpailurus; species Herpailurus yagouaroundi. Next base: position 2,234,086 of record NW_024412416.1, on the reverse strand, counting down.
TCACCCCCAAACGCTGGGGCCACTGCTGGCCCCCCAGAAAGGGATGCGGGAGGCTGGCAAAGGACGGGTCCCACACCCCTGCCCCCCACCCCCCGCCTGAGCAATTCGGCTTTTGACGGTTTATAATGAGTTCTCAGGAAAGATTTCAATTCCGGGAAGGTTCCCATGCATGGAAAGAGCCAGCAAACACCTGCTCTCGGCAATTATAACCCAACCTTCTACCCGGGAAAGATAAATCTTGGCGATTAGGAAATGCGGCCATTTGCCGAGCCGTGTAGCAATGACGGGTGTAGATGTGGGGGTCGGGCTGGGGTGAGGATCCGGAGTGCCCCTTTCTAGACGAGAGATCCTGGGCAAGCGGCCTCACCTCTCTGTTCTGGGGACACAGGACCGAAGGGGGGGTGGTGCCGAGAGGCTCATACAAGATGCCACGTGCAAAGGCTTTAAGGCAGCACCTGGGGCAGGAAGCGCCTGGCAGACTGAGTATCACCGATGAGCACCACTGGGGATGAATAAGCCAACAGACAGCAGGGGGCACCGGCTCCCCCCCCCACCCCCCCCCCCCCCCGCCAGCTCCTGTCCTTGTCGTCAGGTGCGGAGGGTAGGAGGGACCCTCCACGGCGGTCGTAAATGCTGACGGCCACCCAACCACAGGACAAGCAGGACGAGAGGGCGAACGGAGGAGAAGAGTGGACCTCTCCTCTCCTTCCCGGGCGCCAAGAGGAAGGACAGGAGCCCACGGACAGCGGCCCCCCGGGCTGGCCCGGAGCTGGGCTCCAGGGACAAAGGTGCCGCCTTTGAGGGGCTCCGCCGGGAACGAGAAGGAGGGGGGACGCCTCCCTGTGTCCACAGAGCGCCAGGGCATCTGCGGGGACCGCATTCTCCGGCAGAGACAAGCACGTTCCTCAGCCGAAGGGTCGCCCACCCTGGGACCCAAGCAAGGTGGGGGATTAGTGGTGGGAGCCCGCCCACGACACCGGCGTGGCTGACACGCAGAGACGCTGCCCTCCCCACCCCGGTCAAGGTCAGAGACACCCGTCGGCTCCCATGCATCCGGGGAGGAGGAAGCTGGCCGGCAGCCGGGAGGCCTCCCCTGGTGTCCCCGTGTCCCGCACCGAGGGTGGGGGTCTCGGCCGCCGGTCGGATGTCCCAGAACCAGAGGCCCCAGGGACGCAGGACAAGCGCAGCAGACGCAGGAGGTCACCCGCCCGTCCCCTCCCCACAAGCTCCGACGCGGCTTCGTCCTCACTCACTGCGCCCCGTGGTGGCTCACGACTCCCACCCTAAGATTCTTCCGGCCTCTGCTCCTGCCTCCACCCCAGCACAGCTTCCAAAGATGACGTCAAGTTCCAGCAACCAAGAGCCTCCCCCACGCCCGTCAGAGGGGCCAGCCTCCGGGTCGGAGCGGCCGGCGGAGGGACCGTCACTCACCTGGGCCCACCTACCTCCCTGCACGCGGTGCCCAGGGCATCCACCTCCCTCAGTTTTCTCTCCGGCTCCCCGGCAGAGGTGAAGGCACCATTTCCCCGGGACAGCCTGGGGCCCCAGCCTGGGTCAGAGCCGGCGGAGGATGGGAAATAGACTTCCGTCCTCACCCAGAGGCCGCTCTGCGGGTCCCATCCCAGGCCCCGCCGCCGGCTGGGATGCTCTGAGTCAGACGCTGCCCTCGCCACCTGCTCTGGACAGGTGACTCAGGGCGAACGCGTCCAGCCTGGCGCAGGTTTGCTTAGAGACTCCCGACCTGAGCCATCTGATTTCTCCCCGTGAAAAGCCTTGGTCCGAAAGGGAGGCTGCCAGCGCTGGGAAGCTGAGCCCCGGAACGAAGGCCACCATCTGCTGGGCTGCGGGGAACACCGGGAGGGGGCGGCCCCGCCCAGAACCCCCGATCCCCAGCAGGCCTCCTCGGGCCTGACACGCTGCTAGCTTTACGCAAACGTCGGCTCCCACGACCCGCCACCAGTCCAGCCAATGTTATCATACCCGTCTTAAAAATCACTGCACAAAAATTCGTTGAGCACCTGCCATGCGCAGACCTGGTGACCTTGGGTCATAGCCCATCGTCCCTGGCTCGCCAGAGTCCGGCAACTTCCCTGAGGTCACCCAGCCTGGAGTCTAATCCCGATCCGCCCAGCACCAAAGCCCACGCTCTTTCTACGGCACCACACTGCCTCTCTGTCCCTAGAGTAAAAACTGGCTCTCAGGAGCCTGGCCCCCAAGCCAACGGTGTTAGCACCATCTGCTAGAAATGCACGTTTCCTTTCTTTTAACTGTTTATTTACCTTTGAGAGAGAGAGACGGACAGACAGACAGAACGTGAGTGGGGTAGGGGCAGAGAGAGAGAGGGAGACACAGAGTCCGAAGCGGGCTCCAGGCTGCGAGGCGTCAGCACAGAGCCCGACGCGGGGCTCGAACCCGTGAAGCAGGAGATCACGACCTGCGCCGAAATCGGACATTTAACCGACTGAGCCGCCCAGGCGCCCGTAGACATGCAGTTTCTGAGGCTCCTGACTCAGGACCTGGGCAGGCGGGGCCTGGCCCTCTGTTTCGGCAAGCCCTCCAGGTGGTTCGACTTGGAGAGCCAAGGACCTGACGTATAGGAGCGCGTCAAGGGCCCCAGCAAACAGGGACAAGGCGCCTCTGTTTCCCCCGTCGGGATGATTGCCTTGTGACCGGGGCGCTTTCCCCCACCCCCGCATGTCCCCTCGGAGAGCTTAATCTAAGGGTGGCATTCAGCCCATCTGCCCCCTGAAGAGCTTCCCACGCGTGTCCCCTAAGCACGGCCTCGTGGACGCTTGGCATGTGCCGGGCTGGGGCTTCTGTGGGGCCCTGTCCTCTGAAAAATGGGATCCGCTCCAAGCGCCCACCAACAAGCCCTTCAGGGCTTCCTGGGGGCTCTAACGAGGCTGCGGGCGCCCGTAGGAGGCCCCTGCAATTCCGTGTGGGGCTGCAGAGGTCCAGCCACTGCCCGGCAGCCAGGCCCACGGTCACAAGGAGACACACCGGAGACAAAGCTGTCTTTGTCAGTGGGTGTGGGGGACCGTCCCGTGTCGCAGGGCTGAGTCTGGAGGGCCGCAGAGGAAATTCTCAAGAGCAGAAAATGTAGGCCTCGGTCAGCAGGCACAGACTCTCCCCTTCCCTTGAGGGTGGGTGGGAGGGGGGACAGCGCAGCCGGGGCTCGGGTCCAGCGTCCAGGGTCCAGATTCTGGGACCGTCTCAATCCGGCAGCAAGGCTGGGACCGACGGAGTCCCGCCGGCCTCTGGAGGTCGCTTCACCCTTCGCAGACCCCACAGCTTTCTTCCTACACCAGGCCTGAATCCAGCCCCTGCCTTCCCCTCCTATCAGATGGCCCGCCTTCCTTGACTATCAGAAAGCGAATTCGTTCCGAAGTGTAGGGGACATCGCGCCCAGACCCTTACTGACCCAGGGTGCTTTGCACCTCAAGGTGGAAACCGCACGGCGCCTGTGCCCCCCAGGACCCCCTCCAGACAAAGGACGGGCTTCCCTCCGCGGCCTGACACCCCGTGGGCCGGCTCCCCGCGTGCCTGTGGGAAGGGAGCCGGGAGCAGGCCGGGGAGCCCCCGAGGCCTCACGACGGGATCTTGGTCGCGGCTCAGCTTTCGTTCGCTCATCTGCCCCACGGGACTGAGGGCTCAGGGCGCAGAGTCCCTGAGCGGTGGGGCGACGGGAGAGGAAGCCCCCCTTAGACACCCCGCGCGTGCGCCTCCCATCACTCATGTGCGTTTCAGTCTCCCCTGTGCACCAGACCCAAAGTTCACCTCCGTGGGATCGCCCCCGGACACCTGCACACGCACACCCTGACACGCGTACACGCTTTGGCGTGTACACGCGCACCCGTCCCCGTTTCCAGCTACGGAAAGACCGGCCGGCACCTGCAGACAGCTGGTAGACCCCGGCGAGCACCGGATTTCCTGTTACACGCCCAGCCCCCCAGGAAGTACCTTCGCTCCACGCACCGCGGACACGCTGTGTGATCAGGGCCAGTCCCCCCAGCGTGCCGGCCACCCACGTGTCGAAAACCCCCAGACCCACGTCACCAGCCTTGGGGCTTCTCAGTTGGGAACTCCTTCTCCTGCTTCCTGCTTGGGGTCGCTACCTGAGGACCGACCGGGGATCCCCAGGCCCCACACGAGCGGTCCTCTTGACTTCTCCGGATGGGACCTCTCCCTCCCAGCCTCCACGTTTTGGTAGTTATTTGCACACCCCAAAACTCAACCCCAGGGTCCAGGAGCGGAGACCGTGGGCCCTGAAGCAGGCTTCCTGCCCCTGGCCAGGCGCATGGTCCCGGACAGGTGAGGCGTCCCCTCCCTGGGGACTGGCCCACTCGGCCGAGGGATGGCTTTGGCCCTCGGACCCCTCCGACTGTGCTGCCGGAGATGTGCCAGTTCTTACAAAGTTCTGAGCAAAGAGATCATGACCTGAGCCCGAGTCGGACGCTCAACCGACTGAGCCACCCAGGCGCCCCTAAGGCAACTTCAAGTTAACAGAAAAACTGCACAGAGCGTGTCCCCTCCAGAGCATAAGCGCCCCGAACAGAAATCGACACTCTTGTTCACAGCAGGGTCTCCGGCACTGGGACATGCCTGGCCCAGAAGGTCTCAATAAACATTTACCGAATGAATCAACCCACAACCGAACGAATAAATAAGTGACTAATGCCGTGTAATGAGCTCCCACATTTGTTTGCGCTTTAGAGCCTACACAGAGCTCGCACAGACGTTTTCTTAATCAGATGAATCTGATTAGGTACAGATTTAAAGGGAACTTCAGAAACCTAGTGACACTCTCGGTCCCAGCTCCTTGAAGGGCACAGACCGGGACCCTGTGGGGCCCTCCAAGGGAAGAGAGTTCATTTCCCGGAGCTCTGATAACCCTTTGGGTTGGACCCGCGGAGTCACGTGCTTCCAGCCACAGCCCGTGAGAAAAGAGCGCTCGGAGACGCGGCCTTGACCGGCACGACGAGACCTTGTGCGCAGCACCCTCGCTGAGCACACACGCCGTGCCAGGCGCTGTCAGCACGGAATCCGGCTCCGCCGTCGGCCCGGAGGGCAGGGGCCGCTGGTTGCCCGTTTTCCTGCCCGGGGCAGGGACAGTGAGGACGCGCGGTGGTAAAACCACTTTCCCAAGGCTCAGAGCCAGGATCTGAACCCAAGGGTATCTGACAACGAAGTCCAGGCCGCGTGTGTCCAAGGAAGGCCGCTGAGCGACCTGGAAATCCCTGCCCCACGGGTCAGCCCGGGTCGGGACGGGACGGGCTTAGAAAGGGTTAACGCCAGAGCAGGAGGGAGTGGTCAGGCTGGCGAGCCGGGCGCTTCCAAGGCCCAGATTAGGACTGTTGGCACCGCATGCCTCCTCTCCACCTGGCCGCAAAAGAAGGCCAGGTATTAATGAAGGACACACGGGGCCCCCGGGGTCAACCGTGTCCACTCAGCAGGGCTTGGGCAGGACCAGCGTGTTCTGTGTTCGCTTCGGGGTGTCGCCTCTCACAAGGGTGTGGGAGCAGCGGAGTCCCTGTCTTGTCCCTCTCTGACAGGATGCCAGAGGTCCCCCAGGCGGGATGCCTGTCCCCTCCCCCAGTGGAGCAAGGGGGCTGCTCCCTGCTTTCGTCTTTCTGCCCGCACAGCTATCTGACGAGCGCCCCGTCCTGCCTGGCACCAGAAAGCAACGTCTGTGAAGATGAAGAAATCCCCACTTTCTTCTCTTAATTTGTTATGATCATGACACGACTGACTCAATACGCAAAAATTTCAAATCCCTGCCCAAGGTCACTGGCTCTCTCCCCCGTGCCTAATGTTCCTCCGGACGCCGCTGCTTTCTCCCACCTCCGCACCTCCGCGCACGCACGCGCTGCCCCTTCCAACTCGCAGGCGCCGGCCTCCTGGCCAGCTCTTGTAGGGTTTTCAAGGTTTGGCTCAGAGTCACCTCCTCCAGGAAGCCCTCCCGGACACCCCTCCCAGCTCACCGGAACGGGAGCTGTGCTCCTGTTCTCCCAAAGCACTCCACGCCGACTCACTCCTGCACGTCCCATCCAGTAAGCGTGAGCCTCTCCGTGCTGCGGACTGAGTCTTACGCCTCTCTGTAGCCCTTACAGTCCCCCAAGCAACTGCCCAACAGCTGTGAGAAGAAAGGGGGAGGAGAGGGAGAGACAGAGGAAGAAAAGGGCAGGGAGGAGAGAGGGAGAGAGAGGTCTTTGTGGGCAGACGCATACGCTCAGATAGAACTCGGACAGAGACCGCTCAGATAGAACTCGGACAGAGACCGAAGAGCGGAACCAGATGCACGCCCAGCTACGCGCGTGCACGCTCCAGGCTCGGGAGGCCGGAGTGGGCACTGAACGAGCACTGGCCCAGGAGTCCGGGGCTGGTTCTTACCAGGCTGGGCTGATGCTAAGCGGCTGCGCGACTTGGGTAAGCCACTCCCCTTCTGAGCTACAGGCTTCCCCTTAGCGAAAGGGTTTTCCTTTCATGGGGGGAGGCAAAGCATATGAGACTCTTGAATACAGAGAACAAACTGGGGGTCGGTGGGGGGGGGGTAGGGGGAAACGGGTGATGGGCACCGAGGAGGGCGCCTGTTGGGATGAGCACTGGGGGTCGTGTGTAAGCGATGAGTCACGGGAACCCAGTCCCGAAGCCAAGAGCACACGGCACACGCCATACGTTAGCTAAGGTGACGATAAATATTTTCTTAAAAAAGACTTAAAAGGGGCGCCTGGGTGGCGCAGTCGGTTAAGCGTCCGACTTCAGCCAGGTCACGATCTCGCGGTCCAGGAGTTCGAGCCCCGCGTCGGGCTCTGGGCTGATGGCTCAAAGCCTGGAGCCTGTTTCCGATTCTGTGTCTCCCTCTCTCTCTGCCCCTCCCCCGTTCATGCTCTGTCTCTCTCTGTCCCA
>NW_024412416.1:2204187-2227080 GCF_014898765.1 Herpailurus yagouaroundi | reverse complement strand
AAAAAAAAAAATTAAAAAAATAAAATAAAAAAAAATAAAAGGAAAGGAGTTTATTGGGGCGCCTGGTGGCGCAGTCAGTTGAGCTTCCCACTTCCGCTCAGGTCATGATCTCACGGTTTTTGAGTTCGAGCCCCGAGTTCGACAGCTCAGAGCCTGGAGCCTGACTCGGATTCTGTGTTTCCCTCTCTCTGCCCCTCCCCTGCTCTCACTCTGTCTCTCTCAAAAATAAATATTAAAAAAAATTTTTTAGGGGCGCCTGGGTGGCGCAGTCGGTTAAGCGTCCGACTTCAGCCAGGTCACGATCTCGCGGTCCGGGAGTTCGAGCCCCGCGTCGGGCTCTGGGCTGATGGCTCAGAGCCTGGAGCCTGTTTCCGATTCTGTGTCTCCCTCTCTCTCTGCCCCTCCACCGTGCATGCTCTGTCTCTCTCTGTCCCAAAAATAAATAAAACGTTGAAAAAAAAATTAAAAAAAAAAAAAAAGACTTAAAGAAGAAACGTGCTCACCGCCAGACGGGTGGTGCGGGTTCAGCAAAGAGCATCACTGCCTTCCCCCACCCCAGGCCACCTCAGTGCCCCAGCGCCATCCGCAAGGCCAAGGACCCGAGGGCCGGGGCAGGACGAAGCAGGCACTGTTAAATTTAGCAACACACGATAGATTATTGGTAACAGCGGAACCCAACTGAGAAGGGGCTTGTGGGGGGGGGGGGGGGGTGAGCTTCCTGCTTTCTGGGGTGGATGTGTCTCGTTGTGCTGAGAGTCGGCCTCGCACAGGTATGTCCATTTCTGAAAATTAATTCAAGGGTGTACTTCCTGTACACACATTTCAGCGTATGTACATTTTACCTCAGAGGAGAATAAACAAATACTGCGCTCAGATTAATTTACGTACGTGCTGAAGTGTTTAGAAGTGAAGGGTCGTGATGCCTAAAACTTATTTGGAAATTATGGCGCACCCGGGTGGCTCAGTGGGTTAAGCGTCCGACTTGGGCTCAGGTCCTGACCTCACGGTTCGTGGGTTCGAGCCCCGCGTCGGGCTCTGTGCCGACGGCTCGGAGCCTGGAGCCCGCTTCAGAGTCTGTGTCTCCCTCTCTCTGCCCTTCCCCTGCTTGTGCTCTGTCTCTCTCTGTCTCTCAAAAATAAATAAACACTAAAAAAAAAAAAAAAAACGTTGCTCAAGGGGCACCTGGGTGGCTCAGTCGGTTAAGCAGCTGACTCTCGGTTTCAGCTCAGGTCACGATCTTAACGTTCGTGAGTTCAAACCCCGCGCAGGGCTCTGTGCTGACAGCTCGGAGCCTGGAACCTGCTTCGGATTCTGTGTCTCCCTCTCTCTCTGCCCCTCCCCTGCTTGTGCTCTGTCTCTCTCTCTCTCTCTCACACAAATAAACAAACATAAAAGAAACTTATTTGGAAATGCATCCAAAAAGTAAGATGGGCGTATGGACAGACAGACGGATGGAGGGATGGATGGACATGCGTTAAGGCAAATAGAGTAAAATGTCACTTTGGAATTTAAAAGCGGGGTATGCTCATTGAGCACAATTCTTTCCACTTTTCTGTACGTTTGAACAGGTCTCATCATCCTGCTTTGGAAGAAATACACTGGAAAGCAGGCTGGAGAATCAGTAATTTGGGGGACGGTTAAATCCGTTGTGGCACAGCCATCTGATGTGGGTTTCTGAGGCCCTCAGGCGGGGGTTCTGCTCCCCTTGCGGGAACCGACAAGCCCCACGGTCAAGTGGAATCATGCGCACGTGTGAGGGTCACCCTTGGTCTTGCTCAGTCACAGTGCAGCGTCGAAAACCTCGGGCTCTTGGATGAAACAGACCTGCCTGGGTTCAACTCTGCCTTGCCGCTCACTGTGGGGACAAGCCCCCCACCCCCGGGGCCTCACTTCTGTTCTCCTGCAAAGTAAAGACAACCGTGTTTGCCTCCCAGGGCTGTGCAAGCCGGCCACCAGGGGTGGGGAACGTGGTGACTGTCTGATGCTCACAGAGGAGGGTCTCGAGGCCTTGCCCTCCAGCAAAAGCTTGTATTCCCTGAGCTAACAAGTCCCCTTGAGCAGTTTTCTTAAACCCTGCAAAGAGCACAGACGGGCGGAGGTACACTAAAGACGCTCACGGGGGCGCCTGGTGGCTCAGTCGGCTGAGCGTCTGACTCTTGGTTTCAGCTCAGGTCATACTTCCGGGGTCGTGGGTGGAGTCCCGTGTCAGGCCCCCGCCCCCGCGCTGAGCGTAGAGCCTGCTAGACATTCTCGTTCTCTCCTTCTGCCCCTCCCCGACTCACGCGTGCTCTCTCTCCCTCTCTCTAAACTTTAAAAAAGAAAAATTTAAAAAAAAAAAATTTTTTTTAATGTTTATTTATTTTTGAGACAGAGAGAGACAGAGCATGAACGGGGGAGGGGCAGAGAGAGAGAGGGAGACACAGAATCGGAAGCAGGCTCCGGGCTCCGAGCTGTCAGCACGGAGGCCGACGCGGGGCTCGAACTCACAGATCGTGAGATCACGACCTGAGCCGAAGTCGGACGCTGCACCGACTGAGCCACCCAGGCGCCCCGAAAAAAAATTTTTTTAATGCTTACAGTGGCTCATTAGCTGGTGAGATTTGTGACAGTTCTCCCTCATCTCTGCCCTCCGAGGTTCTGTTCCCTTTACCCACAGCTTGCTTCCCCCTGCCCCCACGTAACCGCCCCCCCCCGTTCAGAGCTCGGCTCGAACAGCCCCGCCTCAGGGGAGCCCCCCGACCCACCCGCTAGGTCAGTTCCCCGTCAGAGCACCCAAGACGCCCGGCACCCCGTGTCAGATTTACACACGTGTGTCGTTCATCTTGCGTGTCCCACTCCGTCCCCGGAGCCCAGCCCGGTGCCTAGAATGCTCTAAATAAATGGCTGAAAATGAGTTCCAAGTGTTCGAGAAAGTGACTTCATTCTTTGCGGATTGAAAAATAAGTAGAAAATGGGTGGTGGGGCGAGGCGGGCAATAAAACAGACCCAGTACCTCCGCGTGGTCCTGGGCAGCCCCATGCAGCTCTTAACCGCCAAAGGAGTATGGCGACCCTTCACGTGGTTCTACTGTTTCCTCGGGAGAAACGCCAGCTTGCCGGGGAGAAGGAGCACAGACCCCCGCTCCCCACGCTCCAGCCCTACGCAGAGCTGCCCTCTGCGTCTCCAAGGCCCAGCCCTCCTGCTGACGGCTGGCCACGGGGAGTCCCGAGGGCAACCGGGCAATTGGGGCTCCATTTCCAGCAGGAGTCGTCGAGGCGCCTGGGGAGGACGTCACGTGACCTACCGTTGGGGATCCAAGCGGCCACGAGGTCACACGCTCAGAACGTGCACGTGTGAAACGGCACAGTTGGGAGTCTTCCTCGAGGCCGACGCTGCTCCGTCAGTCCCTCTGCCGTCTACACGGGGACAAGCGACCCCACCGTGGGAAGGGGCTTTCCCGGGTCACGCTACAGTGTAAGGGTTTAACTGGACAGAGCCTGATGCATTTAATCCCCAGTTATCCTATAGCAGAACTCAAGAGAAAAGGGGACTTAATCATCACTATTTTTTTGTTTGTTTGTTTGTTTTAACGTTTCTTTTTGAGAGAGAGAAAGAGAGACAGAGCGTGAGCAGGGGAGGGGCAGAGAGTGAGGGAGACACAGAATCGGAAGCAGGCTCCAGGCTCCGAGCTGTCAGCACAGAGCCCGACATGGGGCTCAAAGTCATGAACTGCGAATTCATGACCTGAGCTGAAGTTGGACGCTCAACCGACCGAGCCACCCAGGCGCCCCTAATCATCACTATGAAGTGATGTTGTAGGCTGTGCCCCAGAGAAGCGCCCAGACCCAGGACCGAGGCACTCCTTCCCACAGCTGAAGAAGGGTCACCCCCGTGATGGTCATAGCTGAGTCTCTCTCCAAGAACTATCCTTTGCTGAAGACAGCCGCCTCATCCAAGGTCGTACCCTGGCCGTAGAGTGGCCCGGAGGCAATGATGGGTCATCGCGGGAGTACAGAACCCGTGGGATCCGGTGGATCACCATGCCTTCCACCCCCCAGCTTTCCTTCTGGCCAGTTCTGCCTCCCTTACCCCTCACAGGTGGTGTCCCCAAGCACACTCCCCAATGACCTTCCTACGCAAATCTCTGTTTTCTTACCGGGACACCCAAGCAAACAAGGCGATGCAGGAAGTGGCAAGACGTCCCCAGAAATAAAATGGTTTCACCAAATTGTGAGCACCTACTGAATACCAGGTCAAGCCCAGCTCTTGAAGACTCCCCAGTAAGTGCATCCATATGGTCCACAGCCAAAGGGAGACATTCTGAGGGCTCGGCCCACTTGCTGTAAGAGAGGGAAGGCATGGCGGCCTGGCCCTCGAGCGCTCCCTTTATCCCCAAGCCCTGGGTGCTCTGTGAGGGCTCCCGTGTCACAATAGGGCAGGAGCCTGCATCCAGACGCTCCCGCGTTCCGGGCATCACGCATATGATGCTCAGGCCATTTCACAGGCGTTATCTCCTTTATTGCTTCTGTAGTCCTGTGAGGTAGGAATCCATGGCCCTCGTTTCGCAGGGGAGGAAACCGAGCCTTGGAAAGGTTACACACCCTGCCCCCAGTCAACTAGCCTGTTCACCTCAGCGCCAAGACCGCACCCCAGGTGGCTGGACCCCACAGCCCGGCTCTTGGTCCCTACGTGCCACTGCCTCTCTTCAGACCCCAGCGACGCTTGAGTGAAACCTCACCAAGGGAGCCCAGGGCTCCAGCCGTAGCTTCCATATCTTCCTGGAGCCGGAACAGTCAGAGTGTGCCTTTGACTTGCCTCATTCCCCTTTTTAAAGAAAACCATGTGTTTACTCTCCGATGCCAAAGTTACAACAGAACTGAAGTTTTGCCAGTGTTGACTTTAAAAGTTGAGCAGAGGGGTTCAAATCCTTTCCCTTGGTGCCTGTTTATTCATGTTTCCAGAGCAAACGGAGGTGGTCAAAGAAACCATCTATCGGATCTATACCTGCAGCAACGCAGGGAATCTGGCCAGGGTGCTCAGGCCCCTCCCAGCCTCACCTCTCCCCTCCCCGCGCCCAGCCCTGCAAGACTCAGAGGGGCCCCTGCTCCGCTCCTCCAGAGACACCCAGGAGCTCCCCCTTCTGTTCCGTTTCCTGCTAGGACCAGAGCTCAGCGGGTGGGGACCTGGACTGCTCCGATGCCCCTGCTCCCTGAGGGTTGCCAGCAACGCTCACAGAGGAAGTGAGGGCACCAGTCAGGGCTCCCTCTCCTCTTCTGGGGGGGGGGGGGGCAGGGGCGCTGCGATACCCTCGCCCCTCTCCTCTCTGCCCAGCAGACTACTGAGCATCCAGCCGGCTCTGCAAAGACAACGCGGACAGACGGGGATGTGTCCTGCTCCACACACGTGCACGCGCGCGCGCGCACACACACACACACACACACACACACACACAATACGGCGTAACCAAAATCATGCTCAGCGGACCCCTCCCTGAGGATGTCAGGAGAGTCAACCCCTCCGTATCCAGCTCCCCGGGACCCCCTGAGAAGAAGCTGCACTTACCGGTCTCCCGGCGGGGGAAGATTCTCTTCTGCAAACTCATGCCGCGGGGCTTCGAGGAGGAGGCTGAGCCGGGAAAAGTCCCCGGGAGCCCGAGAGCCCCAGCCCGCTCAGCTCACTCGACAAGCCCCGGGGATCACCGGCAGCTTCTGGGCGGGGAGTATTTGAACAGGAGTTAGAAGTACGAAGTAAGTCGTCGTTAGAGCTGTTTCTCCCCCCCGGCAGGGAGGGAGGGAGAGAAGCCCTTTCCAGCTGCCAGCAAATCTTGAGCGTCTCAGAACGGTTGCTTCCCACCCCTGCCCTTCTTGCGAAGCAACTGTGCATGAAGGCGATGTTATTTCACTGGATCGAGCCCTCAGATCATAAGCCTTTTCCTGTACCACAAACAGAAATGTAAAACCTCAAACTTTCCTTTGGACTCAGACTCTGCTGGGAGAGGACTGAACACAACCCTCTCTGAGGTCGAACGTATGGAAAATGTGCTAAACTGTTTAGATCATCCCAAGGGCTAGACTGCTCCCCACTACAAGCTCCCCTCCCCCCGGACTTTTTTTTGTCGTTGTTTTTAATGAGTTCTGGTGTGTTTATGTAATTGCAAGGGACAAACACAACACCTAAAATCTCTGCCCAAAGTTGAAGTGATTCATTTTCTCCTTCACACACACCACACACAAACACAGCGCCTGTTTAATCCAAGTGAAAACGCCTTTCATAAAATCTGCAAAGGGCTGGGGCAGAGCGGCTGCTGGTGAATGCAGCCTGTGTCCCCAGAAGGGCAGTTGGGCTCCGGGGAAGGTGGAGGCTGACTTTAATCAGGACAAACAGAAGGCGCTCTGACTCCCGCCCATGCCGGGACAAGCAGGGATAAAAGAAAAGTGGGCGCGAGCCCCGGCTGAGCGGGCTGTAAAATCTGTTCCGCCGACTGTACCCAATTCCCCCTGCTTGTCTTCTCATACCAGGAGATTTTATTTTTAGACTTGGACAAGATGTACTATTATTTTAAGTGACCAACTTGATTGCTGGGTTATATAAATCCTTGGATTCCCCCACCGAAAAGACCAAAAGAATATACAATAAGTAGGCAAACAGTCAGAGCTGGAAACTGGGGGAGAATGTGACCATTTTGGAGACGCCGCAACGGATGACAGGACCGAAAGGCAACCCTGTTCCATCCGATAGAGAGAAAACCTCACCAGGAAGCAAGTGGCACAGACCGCGGTCCGGTCCAGGGGTGACCCACCCCTGCCAGGACCCCCCACTAGACCAGAGTCAGTGCCACCACCACTCAGGATCTTGAAGAATCAAAGCCTGCTGAGTGAGCATCACTCTGCTCGAACCACTTCCGGGTCACTGCGGTCCCTCTGCAGACACGCACGCCCCGCACACACCCGAAAAAACCGTTTCTCAGGCCCGTGCTGCAAGGTTGACGGAAGAACCTTTGCTATCAGCACCTAGAGCGGGAACAGCTCCCTGAGAGTCGTCCCCATCCTGGGCTGGGGGTTGGGATCCAGAGCTGGCACTTTGCCACCGCCAGGACTATCTTGCTCCGAATAACCGAGTGACCGCCCGGGGCCGTGACCCTCGGCCGCCAGCAGCACGGGGGCCAGGACCCTGGCCTTCGTCCTAGCGGGACCCGCCGTGGCAACGATGAGAGACGGGGCCAGGTAAACGCAGAACGCTTTGCGGAAATCAAAACGGTGTGATAAGTGCAGCGCGCTGTCACGGAAAGACATCTGCGCCACGTTACCGAGGGAACAAATTGGTTACAAATTGCAGAGTGATCGGTAGGATCTATATGCTTGAAGGAAGATTAAATTCGGGGAGTCGAATTGAGGGTGTTAGGGTGTTTTCCTCTACGAACTTGCCAATGTCCGTGGTGATTTCCCCACAATGTAGGCGGTAGAAATAGCTTTGCATTCATACCATCTAGAGGATGATAGAAAAAAAAAATTTTTAATCGAAAAGAATTTTTTTTTTTTTTTCAGTTGAGTCACTGGCTTTAGAACTCCTAAGTAGATTTGGTGAAGTCGACAGCAAGGACGATCATTTCGGAAGTCATGGCTTTTGATCATAGGAATTCAGCCTTTGACAAAGGGATTTTTATTTGGTGTGGTAGGCGGGATATGGGCCGCTACGGAAAGGTCCGAGGCCCGTACCGGGAATCTCTGGGCAGGTATGTCGTATTAGGACATGACGGGGAAGTTAAGGCTGCAGACGGAACAGACCTTGCTAATCAGCAGACGTTAAGATCAAGGGATCGTCCCAGATTATCCAGGTGGGCGCCAGGAAATCACAGGGGAGGCGGAAGAGGGGGTCCGAGCCCACGAAGTTGCATCCCCAGCTGTGATGACAGAGGAAGGGGCCACGAGCCACGGACACAGGTGGCCTCCAGAAGCTGGAGAAGGAAGGCGATGGGGCCTCCCCTCCCGTCTCCAGATGGAAACGCAGCCCCGCCCGCACTTTGGCCTCAGCTCCGGTGAGACGCTTTTGCATGCCTGACCCCAAGGACAAGATCATCACGCTTCTGTGCTGTTGTAAGCCACTGTCTCTGTGGTGATTTCTTACAGCAGCAACAGGAGACCAACACGTTTGAGTTTGTTCTTATTTTGTGTGTTTCCTCGAGGCCAAAAGCTTGCTTTCGACCACTGGCAGCAAAGCCCAACATTTATCAAAGCACAACATTTATCCCGTCAACTCACAGGTCCAGGAAGAGCGTGTGATGAAAAAAGAACGGTTGTCGTCCTATCCGAAGGGAGATAGGGGGATCTCCCTATGCCCAAGTGGGGGGAAGTCTGGGGCTCGAGGGCCGTGTGTTGGGGGCCTGGCAAGGAGCCCCCATTCTGTTCCTTGCTGGCTGACAGGAAGACGCCAGGGCAGGACGCACAGGGGACAATAGAGGACACACATCCTGCCTGAGATGCATGCCCAGTGGACATGTCCTCCCATGGAGGGAGTGTGGCTGCAAGTTCCTGGTGCTTGACAAGGTACCCAGGGTGGCCTGAGCGTGCCAGCTCAGCTGGGGAGCTCCAGACAGGTGGATGCGGAGGGAAGAGAGTGAGCTGTGTGGCCTTGAGAAGCACATACCCGGTGCCCCGCACAAGGAGAGGCTGGCAGGCTCCATCCGCGGAGAGGCGCGCCCCCCCCCCCACCTCATGTCACTCAGCAACCCCGTGGGGGACATCGGAAGTCACGGAGTAGGTCCCAGAGGGGACTGAGTGGCATCAGGGGTGAATCAGGAATGACTAAACTCACTTTGCATTGGCGAAGTCAATATTCCATCACCTGCAGAAGTGAGGGGTTACGAGTAAATTCAGTTACAGAGAAACAGGAAAAGGCTGGATGTTTATACGTCACTTTTTTTTTTTCTGTAAATAGCCTATCAGCTACATGTCAAGATGTGAACAGAAGTTATCTCTGGCCAGCGGGATTAGGAGCACTTTTTATTTCTTTCAGTCTGTATTTCCTAGTTTGCTTTTTCCCCCCCTAAAAAGAACAAGTTTATTTCTTAGCAAAACCAGGGGGCGATATCCTTACAGGAAGCCCTATTTGTTGAGTGACTTCCTCAGCCAGTCCTCATGGCTCTAAGATGACCTTGGGGTCAGCTTTCTGCCCCGATGACCAGTTTTCATCTTATTCTGTGTCCCTGGGGGCTCCGTGGAAAGCTCGAGAGGCTGCATAGGGAGCAGCCGGGGGCCGTGGCCTCTGAGGTTAACATTTCCAAAGTGTGCGGCAGGGGAGAAGCTAAGACCCCCACAGGGGGGCCCTGACCCTGGTCCCTGGGGGCGGGGGGGTCCGTCCACCACCAGCCCCACCGGGAAGCCCCCAAGCCTCCAGACTTCCTCACACGGCAACGTGTGCTCAGAAGGTGCCCGAGCCACGAGAACGAGGGGGGCTACACGGCACAGTTTCAGTTAGAACCACAGATGGTGAGAGAGGAGAGGGGATGTCGGGGGTGGAGGGGGGGTGTCTCACATCTGGGGCGGGGCCTTCTCTGTGTCCTCGGTTCTTTCCATATAGTCACCTCCCGTGAACAAAGTCACCTCCTTGGCCCTGCTCCCCGCTATGGGGGGACTGAGGGAGTCTCTGTTTGTCACACGACGTCTGGTCTACGGCCGTACCACCCTCAATGCACCTGACAAGGTCTGCAACAAAGAACGGGGGTCCCGTCTCTCACTTGTCAAACCACCCGGGGGGAGAGGTGACCTCAACCGCCTGCGTTCCGACCCTCTGTCCTCTCTCAGCCTCTGCCTCTGCTCTGGCCAGCAGAGCTGGGGTCGTAGGAGGGGGAAATGTGTGACACTCCCACCTCTGCAGGCCCTCTGGGGTGTGCCCGCTTCAGAGGATTGGATCCCCTTCCTTGGCTGGTCCTGTGACCCCAGCCCCTCAGAGGTGTAGACACAGACTATAAAGGGGGCCCTACCCGGTCCTGAGCCAATCCTGCCCAGACGGCCAAGCGAGAGTGGCTGGTGAGCCCCCCGGTGACGCTCACTGTGGTGGGCGTACTCAGGGCCTGCCCTGCCCCCTGGGAGCCCTGGGCCTCCTGCCCGCGGGTGTCAGTCCGGTCCGGAAAGCCTGCCTCCTGCTTCCACAGACTGGCCTGTCCCCTCCCTGTGGGACCTGCCCTGAACACTCCCTCGGGTTCTCGCCCACCGGGCCATGCGGCCTGCCCCGCTCCTCTCTTCCAACCCACATGCCACCCGCTTCCTGCACGGGCACCTTCCGGGGCCACGGCCCCATCACAACCAGCTCCTCAGCTCCCCGCGACACTATCCACTCCCACTGCTCCCTGGAGCCGGGTCCCCAGCAAACTGGGACCACTTCTTCCCACTTCCCTCTTCCCTCCAAGTCCCCCACTGACTGTGTCACATCCCGGGGGGCTCAGTCAGTCGAGCGTCCGACTTCATTCAGGTCATGATCTCGAGGTTTGTGGGTTCGAGCCCCGCGTCGGGCTCTGTGCTGGGAGCCTGGAGCCTGCTTCAGATTCTGTGTGTCTCTCTCTCTGCCCCTCCCCTGCTCATGATCTCTCTCTGTGTCTCTCTCTCTCTCTCAAAAATAAATAAACATGAAAACAAAATTAAAAACAAATAAGGCACCGAGCCTTGCCTACCAGCCTCACCCCGACACCACAGACCTCCCGGGCTCTGCTTCTTGGCCCTCCAGCAGTGCCCCCAGGAGCACGTGGCCTGCTGTGTCCCCCCAGGAGCTCGGCATTCCCTCCCCCACGTCCTCACAGACGGTGCGGCCACACTGTGTAGAGGGACATGGGACCGCCTGCACGACAGTGACCCCAAGGGCGCCTGGACTGGCTCGGTGAAAGCCAGCAAACTCTTTTTTCAGTCTAATGTGTAATTATTCACCCGAACGCCTTCATCCCCGGGGACGGTAACTGTGCCCAAGGATGAAACGTCTCTGTCAAGCATCCCGTTCATTTCGAAATGTTCACTGGCTTTGAAATTTACTTTTGTACTCAGAAAATTCTAGAGACAGGCTAATATACCACTTTAGGGCATTTATAGTTTTTGGACATCTATTTTAGGGACAAAATGAGCCTCCTGTACCGTTCAGAGAAGGACAAAAGACCCGCTGATTCTTCAGCCTGGAGCTTTGGGGCTCCCAAATACCAAGAGCAAGTCCCGAAGTCCTGTCAGGTCATCTGCCGCAGCTCCGGAAACCACACAGCCCGCTTCACTGTTAACCACAGGACGTGATGGCCGACTCCCCATTCTACAGGTGTGGAAATGAAGGCCTCAGAGAGGCGGGCGGGGGGCCTGCTGGGGTCCCAGAGGTAGGACACGTTGGGGGCAACACACCCATCATTCTTCGGTAAAGACCAAAAAAGTGCCTGTCCGGTTCTCAATCACGAACGAATGGGCAGAGGACTTGCTCCTGGGCCCCCAGACGGGAACCCACTCTAAGCCCGAGAGAACACGCCGGAGGGACGAGGGACGAGCTAAGCTGTGTGGCTTGCTAACTTCTAGGAGGACCAGATCCCCGTTTCTCAGACATCTACATGGAACGTTAGCAGATAAAACGACGACGGTGGACGGGAAGTTGGTCTGGCTGAGGACCAGACGGCTAGGCTGCATCTCTGGCCCCAGCCCCGCCCCTTACCACTCCTCAGCAGCCCCCCACCCCGAGGTCAGCTGAGCACGTCTGCAAACCTCTGTCCTAAAGCGCCCATCTCATCCACGCGTGGGACTCCGAGGCGGGAGGGAAAATGACGCGTCCAAAGACGAACGATCACGGCGACGGCCAGGGTTGTAAAGACCACCCATCCCGACCAGTCCTCTGTCCCCAAGACCCCTTTCTACCACCCTTGGTGACCACTCTGCCGCGCGCTAACATCAGAGAGGGAAGCCCAACGATGCCCCGGCCGGTCTGCTTTGTTCACGGTCTCCCCACGCAGGGACACATCCCGGGACGTCGCGGAGACGGGCAGGACCCTGCTTCGTCAAGCCTTCACACGCTCTGTGCTTTTGAAAGCACATCCCGAAGTATCTCCCCATCTCTTACATTTTTAATTTATCCTGAAATATTTTCTGCAGGCCCAGAGGTATACAAGCTTCCCTTTATTCTGGAAGACATCTATTGTTTTAATGTAAAAGCTTTGCCGTGTGTGTGTGTGTGTGTGTGTGTGTGCACGCACATGATACACATTATAATCATTTTATCATTATCTGTCTGTGGCCATCACTAAGTTGGCCATGTGTGAGCCCCCAGGAGCAACCCAGAAGCAAGTGTAGGTCACAGGGAAGAAAGTCACAATACTGTCTGGCACCAGGACGTCCGTGGAAGGTGACAGGGTCTTCCCCACCAGACCCCTGCACCAAGCCGGGCACAGCACGTACCAGCAGCCGTCTCTCCCCTTCTCCCGGGTCTGACCCGAGTCGTCTCCTGCAGGACAGGAACTGCACTCGTGAGGCCATTCTCAGGACCCGAGCTCTGCCCCTGCGGTCCCACGTCACTCTTTTCCCCAACCTCTTCCCGGCTCCAGACTGACCACTGATGGCCCGAACTCAGCGACCCTCGGAAATCAGGGCTTCCCCCAACGGACGACACAGCTGGTCTTCTCTCTTTCCAGGTAGGAAGCATTCTTCCTCCGCTCTGGAGGGGGAGGCCTTGGATTCTAGACACACTTGTCGGCCACAGTGATTGAGTCCATATGATGGCGGGATCGTCTACACCGGGCCCGGACCGCGCGAGATGGAGGGGTGATAGACAAGTAGTTGTAATGAACGATGGTGGTGGTGGTGACGGCAGTGACAGTTACTTAGTGCCGAGTATCCGCTCTGTGCCAATCACTCCTGACCCTCACCTGTCTTCATTAAGCCCACGTGGTCAGCACCACGCGGCAGAATGCGTCCCTCGAGGCTCGGCTATGTCCTCCAACTTGGACCGGAAGGCAGGGAAGGAACAGACAAGTTATCAGCAGGTACCGGTGGCCGCTCTCTGGCTGGCTGACCGACCGTGGAGGGGCGCCCAGGCCATCTGTTGTAGCACAGGGAGCCAGAAGGACAGTGACTCCAGTCCCAGCCCGTGCAGGGGCACGGGAAGCATAGGGGACCGCAGAGAGGGGACGGGCACAGGAATGACCCGGGAGCCTGAACCGGCACCAAAGCGGCACGGTAAGCCCTGGGCTCTCACGTCCTCACGCTCCCTTGCTAGGATGCGCAGGGAAGGAACCGCCACCCAGAGGATCCGGTCGGTTCAGCGCCTCAAGTCAGTTTAGTCCTAAAGGGAGAGAATCCTCCGTGGGCCCAGCCAGGGTCGCCCGGGGGAGGCAGAGGCTCGGGGGGAGCGCTGAGATGGAGTTTGGACAGAGAATGTCAAGCCGGGGACACAGGACGATGTGTGAGGCCCCCCCTCTCCAAGGGCAACTTCTCGTACTTGCATGGATGCCAACCCGAAAGAGGCCACCGGTGCCCCCGGGCCAGGTCTCCTCTCCAAGGTGATTGGAGCCAAAGGCCAGAGCTCAGTTCTCAAGGAAGGCCCAAGAGTCGAGTCGTAAAGCCCAGGGCCGGCGTCCCCGACACCTGTGTCTCCTCCTTCTGTCCTTGGCCTCCGCGAGGACCCCACCTGCAGCTGACATTCATTCTGCCCTGCTGACGAACAGAGGACGGCCTCACATCTGGGCTCCTTGCCACGGCCCCCCATTGCCATTCCCACCGCTGCCCACGCTTTCACGGCCCTTCCCCCGCACTCGCTTCCGGAAGGCCTGAGCCTCCACCTTGGGTCACTGGCCCCTGCTCCAGGCTGCTGCACCACAGGCAGAACTCCCCGCTCACCTAATAGGCAGATAGGGCCCAGAGAGGTCGCTACAGCCCTACATCATACCAGCAGAAGGCCTGAGACCACGCTGGTAACAGATGTCACAGAGTCAAGGCTCAGATGCTCTCCAGGGTGTCCTCGTTTCTTGAACACATCGAATCTCCATTCTATAATCAGAAAGGACAATTTTCACCTCTTCCCAAGATGCATTCAGCAGACAGCCACTGAACAGCAGCCGGGCTGCGTCCTCAGGAGTTTTTGAAGGGAGAATGATGGGGCAGGGAGGGGTCAGAGGCGGCCACGTTGTCGTGGAGTGGGGTTTAGGATACGTCTTTCCCTGGGAGATTTGGGAGCACAGAAGCAGGCACAGACCCCACACCGTCAGGTCAGAGGAGCCCTGGGCTCGTGGGTTGATTCTGAAGGTCAGAAGAGCTGGAAGGCGGGCCTGTCTGAACCAAGGGACTGAGTGCACCGCGGAACGGGGCTGGAAACAGGATGCCTTCAGGAGGCACCAGTCGATACGTGGAGATCGTATCTGAGACCCCCGGTGCTTTCCCTCCCGACACCATCACTGTGCTCCCGATCACCCAGCTGAGCACCCGCAACTAACCCCGACTCTTGCTTTTCCTTATTTCTACTTTTTTTTATTTCTAATTTTTTTAACGTGTATTCATTTTCGAGAGACAGAGAAACAGAGCATGAGCGGGGGAGGAACAGAGAGAGAGAGAGAGAGAGACACGGAATCCAAAGCAGGCTCCGGGCTCCAAGCTGTCAGCACAGAGCCCGACGCGGGGCTCGAACCCACGAACCGCGAGATGGTGACCTGAGCCGAAGTCGGACGCTTCACCGATGGAGCCCCCCGGGGTGCCCCACCTTAATTCTACTTTTAAGTCAAGTCTCGCCAGTGTGTGTTCTGAACAGCTCTCAGGCACAGTGACTTCTCTCGGTTCCCTTTGCCGCTTCCTGGTTGAGGCTCCCCTACCATGGGGCCAGGGTACCCCCAGAGTCTCCTGGCTTCCCTACCTCCCTCTGCCCCAAGTATATCCTCCCCCACAGACACAGAAACTCAACCTTTACACCGTGTACGTAACACTCCTCCGAGAGTCCACATAAGCTACCCGATAAAACCCAAACCTATGAACCGGGGACGTAAGACCTCCGTTCTCGGGCCCCTGTGCCCCCTGCAGCCCCACTAGATACCCCTGCCCAGGCCCGCTCCCCCGAGCATACTACTCCTCACCTCCAGGATGTTGCACGGCTCCCTCCCCTCCACCCCACCCAGTTTCTTTACCTCATCCTTTCACCCACCACCTGGGCATCACCTTTCTAAATCCCCCCTTGGAACCCCTGGTCCCCCCCCCCCACACCCCGCCGCCCCACCAGTGTGATCTGGGCCGCGTGAGACCCGCTGTGCACTCCCAATGCCGTGCTCCCCGTGTCCTGTAATCATTGGCCTCCATATCCACCCACCCCACCGGGTTGTCAGTATGTTGAGGGCAAGAACTAGGTGTTCTTCCCCTCTGTGTCCCCGTACCTAACTCAGTGGCTGGCACACAGTGAGAACTCAGACTTCTCTGAACGAATTAAATAGTGGGGCCGGTGGCTGAACGATCGGTGCTTCCAGTTGCGAAAATAGCGAGCGCAGGGGAGCAGCTGGAATGAGGTCAGTTTGCATGAGGGGGTTTGGAGCTTCCGGGGGAGCGCAGAGGGGAGAGGTGTCTGGTGGGCACGTGGACGCAGGGACTGGAGGTCAGGAGCGAGACGGGGGCTGGGGGACAGCCATCCGACCATCATCAGTGTATAGACGGCAGTCAAAGCCAAGGGCTCAGGTGGAAAATAACCTAGAAATTCCACCACAGGGGCGGGGGAGCCGTGGAATGGACGAGACACACAACAGCAAGGCAGGAAAGACACTGAAGAAAGAGATAGAAACATTTTAGAAGTTCCAGCACAGAAGCCAAGGGGAAGGGAGGGTCCATTCTGCATCTTACTTAATCTTCACTGGCTTTGGGTCCGAACAAACAAACCCCGGGAACCTCTGGCAAATTCACTTGGCCTCCCTTCTTTCCCGGAGGCCCCTGGAGTTGACCAGCTGCCATTTCTAGGGTGCTAAGGAGGGGACCTGGGGGGGGGGGGGGGGACGGCAGATGGACACAAACGGACTGAAGATCGGGTCAGCCATTCAAACGATTTCCCAAAACCTAGCGCTAACTTGTGCAGCCCACAGTCCATTTCCCATAAGCTGAAATCCCCGTTCAACTTGAGCGGAAATATAATCCATGTGTTCATGATTCATTTGCACTTTATGTAACCAAATGTTGGGCTGTCGCCGCTTGATGTCCAAGAGACCATGTGGAGACTCTTTGCAGCCAGAAGTCATGCGTTGCCAAGGGACGAGATGGGGACGGGGTTTGGCCCGCCTCGTCCGTGATCGAAGGCCACCGGCAAGGGATGAATCGGTGTGGTGCGAAGGCGGAGACATCCAATCCGCCAGCTGTGACATCGGATCCACGTTCTGTGTCCCGGCCGCAGGCGTCTGATCTAAACAAGCCACATCAACGAGCAGGCAATGGCCGGAGACAGGTCTTCCTTATATAACTATTTGGCTACTGTTGCACAGTTAGATCCTTCCCAGCTTTGACATTATAAATAAAGCTAGAACAAAAATCGTCACCCATCCAGTGTTGCCCACATCCCCTGCTTCCCTAGAGTGAGTTTCCAGAAATAGAATTACTGGGTCAAAGGGGATACACAGGTTGTTAAGTTGCGTATCAGAAGAACTACATCGGGGCGCCTGGGTGGCCTCAGTTGGTTAACTGGCCAACTCTTGATTTCAGCTCAGGTCATGATCTCATGGTTCGTGAGTTCGAGCCCCATGTCGGGCTCTGTGCTCACTGTGTGGAGCCTGCTTCAGATCCTGTCTCCCTCCTTCTGGACCTCTCCCGCTCATCCATTCTCTCTCTCTCTCTCTCTCTCAAAAATAAACAGACATTTAAAAAATTGAAAAACTACATTAAATTCCTCTTTTACCGGCAGTGAATGAACTTGTCTTTCTCACCATACCTTCCCAAGCACGGTACATAATCAATGAAATAACTCCGGGAAATACAAGGAAGCTATTAAAAGTCGCCTTTTCAAAGACCATTTTACACGGGACAGGAGCTATTAATGACAGATATAAAACTGTGTCATTGAATACCAATTGTCTACAAGTATAAACTCAATTTTATTTGAATTATGACGTGGGTGAGATGTACTCTCTACCAGTCAGAATGGCAATTTTGGAGAGAAATTAATCCTCAAATCTAAGCACGTAACCCCAAAGAAGTTTCTTCCTCATCCCCACAGAGTCTGATGTATGTCAGGCTCCTCTTCAAGGCAGCACGTAGGGCACCAGACCGTCCCTTTCCTGTGCCCCCACCATCACGACGTGTCCCCTCCAGAGCTCCATGACGGGGACGAGACAGCATGGGGGACCAGACAGGGGCCTTTCAGTGTCTCAGGTTGAAGTGATGCGTGTCATTTCTACTCGTGACTTACCGTCTACACCGCCCCCCCCCCCAACCAGGCCCAACCTCAAGGCAGCTAGAAAGAGCACATGATATTCAGTGAGCACCCAATGTCCCCGTGTCGGGTCACCAACCCCCCCTTTCTGCCCTCTTCTCCCCACAAACAAAACACGACAACTCCGTGGACGACAACCCACGGTCCCATCCAACCTCAGCGCCCGGCTCGGGAGATCAGAATCTCCGGCCGATGCGTCAGGTCGACTGCGGCTCCTCCTGGTCCAGAGGCCTATCTTTCTAGAACGAGCATCAGCAGGCTTCTCCTTACAGGGCCAGAGAGTCAGTATGTCAGGCTTGTGGGCCGAAAGGTCTCTGCTGTAGACACTCAGGCCTGTCCCACACACCCGGTACTCAGTGATGCTTCAGGGGCACAGCAATATCCAGAAAGGGTCCCTTTCAGAGCAGAGAAACCTAGGAGACCCCCAGCAATCACTGGTCCACAGAAATTCTGAAATCCTACCGGGCGGCCGCTGGGAAGCCTTCCAACCTGAGGACGGAGAATGTTCCGGGATTAGCCCTTCATTCTGCTTTGGGGAGGGCACTGCCTTATTCACTGCTCTCCAAGGACACATTCTGGAAGGTTCTTCCTCTTCCTCTGCTCCCTCGGCCTCATCCGAGGCGGGCTTTGGAAAGCACGTCCCCCACGGGGGCCGCAAAGACGCCCCAGCCTGCGCGCTGCCCGTGCACGGCGGGGGTCTCGGGGCAGCTAGAGAGTTAACGGTCTCCAAGAATCGCAGGCTTTTGTAAGGAAGGATCTTTCTTTCTGGCAGTACAACTCTGAAACTCAGTGGTAGTTTCAAGTCCAGGAACCACACCCAATGTTCTTGGTTCCCAGATCGGCCTTATTCCTTCATTCCCGGCCCCTAAGCCTCTTCCCTCCGTGCGTGCGAGAGTGGCTGCTTTAAGGCAATAGGGAGGGAAGGGGAGGGAGAGTTTCAACAGGTGTTAGAGCCTCACCCTTAATCTGAGCTCCGCCCTGGTTCCGACTGGGCACCACCCGGGGTACCGCACCCTCAGTCTGACCTTTCCCTTTGGACCCTCAAGGTCTCGCCTCATCCAGTTTCTGACTTTATGGCCGAGAGGCAGTTAGTTTTTTCCGATTTCCTTCATTCCCTCGCATTGCTGTGGGAAATTAGTCCCTTGGGGAGGCCACGTCTCCCCAGTCGCACCTTGTTAAGTGGCCAGGGACAACCGGCTGGGACTAGCGGACCCCGTCCCAACCCAACCTCCTCCCCTGAATCTGCGAGCCCATCGGGAGCCCAGGCGCCTTCCAGGTCACCGCAGGCGACCGGTCTCACCGGCATCTGACCACCGCGGGCCGGGGCCGCCGGTCCCCTCGCGCGTGGAGGGCCACGTGTCTCTGGATCTTGTTACGACAGCATCTCGGTTCCGCTACTGATGGCTTTCTTGCTTTCCTTTTTTTTTTTTTTTTTTTAATGTTTATTTATTTTTGAGACAGAGAGACAGAGGGAGTGTGAGCGGGGGAGGGGCAGAGAGAGAGGGAGACACGGAATCCGAAGCACAGAGCCCGACGCGGGCAAAGGAGGGAAAACTGCAGCCCACGCTTCTGGTCCCAGAGGACAATGGACGTGAGGGGAGACGGGCCAGGAAAGGGGGGAGGGGGCTGACAGGTTGGGCTTGAGGTGTGAGGGAAGATGAGGAAAGGAATTTTGCCCGGTTCGCGCGGGACTCCTCCCGCGTCTGGCCATCGGGAAGTCACCGTCTGCACGGCCCGGAGGGAACAGCACCAGTGTGAACGGGAGCTGCCTCCGGACTAGGGACATGGTCCTCGAGCTTAGTGGTAATGAGCTGTTTCCCATTCCCTTGTGCTACGCCACCCAGAAGTTCCAATGTCCTGGGGCGCCCGGGGGGCTCAGTCGGTCGAGCGGCCGACTTCGGCTCAGGTCACGATTCCACGGTTCATGGGTTCGAGCCCCGCGTCGGGCTCTGTGCTGATGGCTCGGAGTCTGGAGCCTGCTTTGGATTCTGTGTCTCCCTCTCTCTGCCCCTCCTCCACTCACACTCTGTCTCTCTCGCGCTCTCTCTCTCTCTTGATCTGTCTCTCAAAAATAGATAAACGTTAAAAAATATTTTTTTAATTAAAAAAAAAAGAAAGTTCCAATGTCTGGAAAAGGACAAGCAGAAGTTGGCTGGTAGCCTGTACCTGAAGATGTCAGGACAGCCACAGCTCTGTAGAGATCTGAGCTGACGCCGGGCCAGCCAGCAAGGACCGTGACGTCCTGACCAGGCCAGCAGAGACACCAGGACACCAGATCACTAATCACTGTGGCCTCACACTCCCATCGCCCATATCCGCAGGATGTCGGCGGGGAGGGGGGCGTCACCCCTCATCGGTCGCCAGCCCAGGAGGACCAGGTCCCCGGGGTAGGGCTCAGCGACGATCTAACAGGGCAGCTCGCCGAGGCAAGGACATCCAGTCACACCCTCTTGGTCCCTGCTGTCAGGCACACCTGGGGAGCCCCCTTGCACCCCAGATGCCCTCGCGGGGGTAGGGAAAGACGGTGGGGGCAAACCAGAGATCAACAATTTTACCAAAGGGGACTTTGAATCGTTGCGTTAGAATAAGAATCCAGGGTTGGAGGCCAACTGACGAGCCCCTTCCTTGCCAGCCCTTTACGGGAAGGTAGGACTTGGTGAAGAAAATCCCAGAAGCTGTGAAGTTCTCCAAACTGTACCACCGAGGCACTGCTCTCGGAATCCCCATGGCCAGGAGCCCACGTTAAAGGTAGGCATCACAGCCGGTGGTCCGAAGGGAGCACGGAGCGAGGGGGCTGCGGGAGGAACCACTCGTGGGGAGCAAGCGTTCCCTGTTCTGTCTGGTGCACGTGCGTGGGGCCAGCACCAAGTGCAAGTCCGAAAGGAACACGCCGGCCAGGGTCCATCTGCCTGACTCTTGTGTCCCCAACGCCTGGGCCACAGCCAGGGCCTCGATGAACGAGTGAGTGAGTCAATGAACAAGCCTCAAAATGAAACCATTTCGTTGAAACAGCCGTTTCGTCCCCAACTTGCCTTTTCTTTTCTTTTTAGTATTTATTTTGAGAGAGCGTGCAAGCAGGGGAGAGGAGAGAGATGGAGAGAGAGAGAGACAGAGAATCCCAAGCAGAAGGAGGCTCCAAGCTCCGAGCTGTCAGCACAGAGCCCGATGTGGGGCTCGAACCCATGAAACGTGGGATCATGACCTGAGCTCAAGTCGGACGCGTAACCGACGGAGCCACCCAGGCGCCCACACTTCATTTTAAAGTGCCCTCCCCCGGTCCACGCTGACTTCTGCGGACATGGGACACACAGCCCCACCGTCCTGGACTCAAGGCTACTGGCCCAGCCCCGAGCCCCCGTTTCCCCTGAGTATAATCCACAAACACCGAAGAGGAGGCGGGGGGGCTGGCCCCGGCCCTCAACACCAGCCTCAGTTACAGATTGCTCCGAGGTCCTGGTGCAAGCGTCCCGCTCAGTGGGCACACCCCAGGGAGCCCTCCTGGCCCCAGATGGCGCCTGGCCAAACCCAAGGGGCTCGTTCAGCCACTCAGCAAACACGTGCTGAGCCTCAGCTAAATACCAGGCACGGGGATGCTCTCCAGGGACACCGCCGTGACGGCTCATGGTGTCCCCTCGCTAGACCGGAGAGTTACCCTGGAGTCCTGGATTGGGTGCCAGGCAGGGGAGGGGCCCCTGGGGAGGGGGGCACTGAGGAGAAAGCACCCGCCTGCTTTGACGGTAACGAGAGACAGCCACCCTGGGATAGGCCTACACTCCCAGAGTCCGAGGGACTCGAAGCATCCACGGCGGCCGGCGGGCCAGATGGAAACCACGCACGAAAACGGGGTGCGGGGTCACTTCGGCGGGGGTCCCAGAAGAGCATGCAGACCTTGGCAGGCAGAGCCCAGAAGAAAGGGGGGCTGATCGGGGGCTGAGAGTGAGCCTCGGTGGGAGGAGGGACACGTTTCCTTCAGCAGCAGCGTCCCGGTGAGTCCCCGGGAGTGGGGGGGTCCCCCAAAGGTCTCAGCAGAAACCCCAACAAGGCAGAAGGATCCAAGGCGGAGAACCCGGGAGCTGTCTCCCTGCAGTGGCTCTCAGGGAGGGACTGTCCCTCGATAAGGAGGAGGAGAGGACCCCCCCCCCCAGGGCGTCCCGCCAGCAGAGAGCGGGCAGGGATTGGGTGTGACAAGGGAAAGTAACACTGTGCCCGCCCGACTGAGTCTGCGTTCGAGTGGTCAGCGGTCGAAGGCCACGTTCCCCGCCCAAGGGAGCCTCGGAGTCTTCCCCCAGGGGACAGGAGGGAGGTAGCCCGCAGGACAGGATGAAGGGAAGGAGGAAGCCCCATGCCGGGGCTTGGGCTACGTGTGAAAGCAGAGGAGAGGCAGGTACGAGGGGCAAAGGAGAGGAAGACAGAGGCAAAGCCAGGCAGACAGGAGCGTACGTCCTGTAAGGGGGTGGGGGGGGCAGGAGACCGTGAACGGGGGGATCTGACCACAGGTCAACACCCCAACTACCCGATGGGCCTTTCCCCTCGCGGCACGGGCTGTCCCGTCCTGCCCACAGTCCCTGTGTGTCCCCACCGCGAGCACCCTGGGCTCCCTCCCCGCCTGCTGTACGCAGGGCCAGGAAAGCCGGGAAGCCGACGCCCGGAGCTGCCCTCAGTCGGTGGCAGGTGGGCGTGCGGGACCGTGCTCGCCCCCGAGGCGGGTCCCTGAGGCTCCCCCCGTCTCCCAGGTCCCTCAGTGGGAGGGAGTCCCGGTTGCCCTCCGTGTCCATCACCTGCTGAACTCAGAGGCACTCGACCCACTTTCCGCTCCCCCTGCTTCCCAGCCCCGCAGATGCACGCACGTCAGATAAATGCTCGCGCTCACATCTTTGTCACAGGCTCTGCTTCCTGAGGAACCCACACTCGGGCACGCCCCGCGCCCACGCCTGTCCTAGGAGTAGGGGTGGGGGCTCCGCGGCCCCTCCCGCCCACCCCGGCCACCCCTGTCCTCTGTCGAATGTCCCTGACATGTAGCCTTGTCCCTTCTGGGGAAGAGGGGAAGGATGTGGAGCCAAGAGGGCTGTCCCGCCTCCCTCCCAGCGCTCCCCCCAGCTCAGGGGATCCCCCCCAGCCCCCCAGCAAGCCGGGCAGCGTCCTGGTGTGGCTGCTCCCCGGCCCTGGGGCTTCAGCTCAAGGGTGGTGACGCTTCCTGCCCGTCTGCTCGGGAGCACATTCAGGAGACATGAGCAGATGCTCGGCCCGTGTTCAACCCTGCTCACGTCGGCCAACAATAACACAGCGCAGAGACGTTGCAGGGAGGGGGGAAGGGAGGAGGCTCCTGCCCAGCAGCTGGGGACAGCTTCAGGACACTCCGTGCCCACTCCCTCTGGGGGAGGGAGTGCCCGCCGAAAGGTGGGGCCGGGAGCACCCGGGGCCAGCGTTCTGGGCTGGAGCCCTGGCTCGGTCAGCCTGCTGCTCTCGGCTCCCAGACGGAGCCCGCAACCCCAGTGCCGGGCCCCCCGACGGCCCTACGGGGCC
>NW_024412416.1:2189658-2204087 GCF_014898765.1 Herpailurus yagouaroundi | reverse complement strand
GGGCTGGGCCTTCTCAGAGGGCGGCTGCCCGTGGTCCCACCACGGGCTCCCGGCGCCTTCCAGTCCTCCTCCATGGCCCCTGCCACTGCACCCCGCTGCCCGGGACTGGACAGCTACGGAGCCGAGAGGTTCCCCTCACGGCCTCCCCCCTACTCATGCCACCGCGCCCCACAGGCTCGGTTCTCCTGCCCCCTCACCCATGGCACGTCTAAAGCAGGTCTGAACGTAGAACTTAGACGTACAGCCGTGGTCGCTCCCCACATACACCGCGGTCTGTACGGATCGATTTCCAATCTTCCGGGTTTACGTGGAGCCAACAAAACCGCACAGAGGGCTTCCTGCCTGGGAGGCCGTCCAGCTTCCTGGTTACGTGCTCTGGGCCTGGGTCTGGGGCCCCCTGCTCAGCTGCTGGACGTTGAGTCAACCGTTGCGTGCCTCCGTTCCCCCCTGTCAAGTGCTCATGACGGGGCCCGTCTCAGGGGCTGCGTGTGGGAAACCGAGCGGCTGATACGCGAGGACGTGCTTGGAGGGGCGCCTGGGGGCTCAGCTTGGGTTCAGTTCGCGTCACGATCTCACCGCTCGTGGGTTCCAGTCCCACGTAGGGCTCTGTGTTGACCGCGCGGAGCCTGCTTGGGATTCTCTCTCTCTCTCTCTCTCTCTCTCTCTCTGCACCTGCTCTGCTCTCTGTCTCTCAAAATACATAAACAAACTCTTTAGAAAATGAGGCATGTGCCCACGCAGCTTCTGTCTGAAGAGCTCACAGCCGCGTGGGAGACGCGAACCAGTCAGCAGCAACGCCAGACGGTGCACGAGACGGCGGAGATGCCCACGGGATGCCCAGGGCGCGGTGGTCAGTGTCGTTGTTATGGGTGGAATGCGCCCCGAGCCTGGGCGCCTGGCATGCACCGGGTCACCTGAGGTGCACGGCAGGCCCCGGGGACGGCTGATGGGGGGGCCCTTCTTTACCCCAGGAGCAGGCAGAGGCTCATGCTGACTTCCAAGGCCCCCCTGGCAGGCGGTGACCAGCGTCCACATGGAGCTGACAGCCCCGGAGCCGGGCCCAGAACCACTCCCGCTCCTGCCTTTCTCACGTGCATGTAACCTGGGGGGCGGCTCGGAGAGGAAGTCCAGAGGCCCCAGAACTGGGCGAGGCTGAGAAGTAGCAGCCAGGCCTTGGGTCGGCTCCGCGTCAGGCTGCCGTCACTCGGGGCCGTTTCCGGAGTCCGCGGGCCTGGAGAGAACTCCAGACTTCAGAGGGAATGTTTGCCAGGGGTCCCCGAGGGGCTGGGCTTGGCCCGGGGTCGGGGGTGGGGGGTGGGGTGCAGGTGCCCGGGACGCCGCAGGGGAGGAAATGAACGGATACCCCGGCCACGGCCACGGGGCTTTTACACTTTTTCCTCTCTTAAAATTACACGTTTAAAACTGGAATCTCCCTGGCGTTTCGAGATGAGGCTCGGGGTTGAGCAAAGGCCCGGCCTTGACTTGTTTGCGGTTTCCACATTGACACCTGGTGGCCATTCCGGAGAACTGCAGGCGGGGACTGGGGCTTTTCCAGGAAACCGACCCCCAGCCTCCTCCGGTGGGGGGGGAGGGTAATCCCTGTTACCTCCACTCCAGGGGCAGGGGCGGGGTGAGACTGACCAGCCCAGACCTGTCCTCGGTCACAGCACCCAGCCCTCGTCCTCCCCGCGGCCCTCCCCGCGGCCCGGGGCGCGTCCCTTCTCTGCTCTGGGCCCCCTCCCTCCCCCGTCAGAGGTCCAGGCGAGGCCGAACCAGCTGGGACCGCTGAGGCCACTGTCGCTCACTGCCTTCCGGTCAGAGGGAGACGAGTCGGCACCCCAGCCTTCAGAGGAACACAGTCTGTGGTGCTTGGCGGACCCTCGCAGGGTTTCTTCCATGAGCGCCAGGTCAAGCCCCGGGCCTGCTGTTTCTGCCGGGGTGTCTGTGCGTCCCCGCGAAGGACACTTTGCGTAGCGGGCAGCCGCCTTGCCTTTCCTACCACATGGTGTCACTTCAGGGACCCCACTAATGCAGCCAGGCTCTCCTCACGCGAACTGAGTTAATGCTGAATTATTACCGCGTCTACGATGACGCTAAATGGTTATTCTTACCAATAAAGCGGCCACGTCCCTTTTTAAAATGCTCCGAGTGGTACCAAAGGACACTGTGTGAAGTTGCTGATGGAGAAAGCAATGGTTTCTGCTTTGGGGTTTTTTTTTTTTTTTTGCCTTTGGTGAAGGGACAGCAGAAAAAAATTACTTCGTCTGCTAAACCCGTTAGAGGGCCGGCTCTGCCCTCCCCACGTTCGGGCCTTTGGAGACTCTCGGGACCGTGACTACAGACTCAGACATCCCCTGGTCTTTGGTCTCCCCGCACCGCTCCCTCTGGGTCAGCCTTCCTTTCTCGTCCGTCCCTCTCCTGCCCAGAGTCTCGCAGCGACCCCTCACCGCCCGCCGAGGGAAACGCAAACTTGCACACCCTGCCTGTCCCTGTCCCTGTCTTCTGTCCCTCTGCCCCTCTCTGGCTCCGCGTCCCAGCCACAGGCGGCCGCCGTCAGCTTGCCAAACACAGCCCGCGTTTCCCCAGGGCAGGCGCTCCGGCCGACGCGGGGCCAGCTCGGCACCGGGTGTGGGGTGCGAGCGGGAAGGAAGTGGGGTCCGGTCCCAGGTTGGAACCGAGCGGGGTGATGGAGACAAAATCACTTCCTGGCTTGGACGCCCCCCCTGACTCCCACACGAAGGACGAGGGGAGATGGGGGAGGCTCGCGCACACACGCACACACGCGCACACACACGCTCACGCGTGCGGAGCACCTGCTCTCTCGTAACCAGGCTGGTCCAGAGCTGCCATTAGTCTCCTCGTGTCACAGGTGATACACCGATTCCCCGAAAGGTGGCAAGTGGCTGGTCCCAGCCCCGGGGCTTGCTGGACTTCTCCGTGCTCGCCGTGCCAGGAAGTCAAAGGTACTAATCAGTCCTGAAGTTGTATTTGCTACCAATTACTAAGCTCGGTTCCCGCGGGGCCGACCCCCAGCAGAGGACCGCACTGTGGCCGGGATGCGTCTACATCCACGGAAAACCCACCTCCACTTGGGGTCACACACCCCAGGCACCTCTCCTGCCCACCCTCCTGTGCTCTGAATCTCGGGGATGGGCCCCTGTCCAAACCTGGGCTCTGCCTTCTCGTCCTCTCTTGGCCTTAATCCACCCAAGTATGGAGTCCTCTCTCTCTCACTCTCTCTCTCTCTCTCTCTCTCTCTCTCTCTCCTTCTCTCTCTCCCTCCCCCCCTCCACCCTGGACATCTCTCTCACCCATCCTCCCTCCCCAGGCCTCCTGACACCTGCCTTAGTTCAGAGCCTCATCTCTCCCCCCCAGGACCCCTCTCCCTCCCTGCTGCTTCCATAATAATCTTTCTAAAGCAAAATCATGCCACTTTCCTCCTCAAAACTCTTTCAAAAGCGGACCGTCGCCTTTGAGCTGCAATTCGACTTCAACAATTTGACACGCACAGCCACCAGTGATACTCAAATTAGTTAACGACCTGCCCCGTTTTCCCTGAAAATCACGGGGCACCAAGCAAACAAAACAGACTGGCCACGGTGTCCTGAAGGCCCCTTGCTGAGCCAGACGAGAACCCTTCCTTCAGTTGGGAGGGGGTGTAGTGAAGTGCAGGGGTCCCCCCCTCCAGGGAGACGCCGGGGTTGCCAGGGGCACCTGTTAAGCATCAGCTCCATACGTGGCCCGCAGGAGCGGCCCCTGGCCAAGTCCCCGCCTCTCAGCAAAGCGACAAAAGCTGCAGCATAGGGACACGGAATGCCACCCTCCCCCACCCCCGGCCC
Source organism: Herpailurus yagouaroundi (assembly GCF_014898765.1). Lineage (NCBI taxonomy): Eukaryota > Metazoa > Chordata > Mammalia > Carnivora > Felidae > Herpailurus > Herpailurus yagouaroundi. The sequence goes on along the minus strand of NW_024412416.1, from coordinate 2,200,248 downwards.
TGGAATGCCCTTTCCAGCTCAGATGTCATCTGGTCCCCGGGCGCCAGTGACCTCCCTGCTCTTCCAGGGCCGGCTGGGCCGGAGCGCTCTGCGCAGAGGCTGGTCTCCTGCCTCCCTCGCTGCAGGATCTTGTCCCGTTTTCACTGTGTCCACCCCCCAACAACAGAGGCGGCACACCGGGTGTGGCCCACAACCACTGAGCCAGCGAGCGGTGGGGCTGGGGGAGCCTGGGGGCCAAGACTCAGGGCAACGACGCTAAGCAGCAGCCGTGAGCCCGCGGCTTGTCCCGTGTAAAACCCCCACGTAGGCACCGAGCACACAGCCGCCTTCTCCACCTGCTACTGTGAACCTGCACAGGAAGTTCTGAGTTACACACACACACACACACACACACACACAGAATTTGTGCTTCTAAATTTTACACATGCCTATTAAACTCCTATGTACACTTTTTAATTTTTTTAACATTTATTCATTTTTGAAAGAAAGAGACAGAGCATGAGCAGGGGAGGGGCCGAGAGATGGAGAGACACAGAATCGGAAGCAGGCTCCAGGCTCCGAGCTGTCAGCACAGGGCCCGACGTGGGGCTCGAACCCACGGACCGAGAGATCCTGACCCGAGCCGAAGTCGGACGCTCAACCGACCGAGCCACCCAGGAGCCCCTCAACTCTTACATACGTTTAAAAACTAACATTTTGAACATTAGAAAACACACGTTAATGCACTTTAAAGAGTAAGAAAATGATAGGCATAGAAGTTGTAAGCTTTTCTTTCCACATCTCGATGGGCCGTGTTGTGTGTCCCACACTGGAAGCCACCGCTGAGGTGCTGTGTGCCTTCCGGACACTATAACTACATCCAGAGCAAGAGGTCACTCTGCACAGAAAAGTCTAGGTGTCCACCAAAGCCCAGATCAGATGCTGTAGATTACTCATACAGCTGGAAGCTACCTTTAAAGGCACACAGTGCGTCTTCTATAGAAAAAAAATAGCTTTGGGGCACCTGGGGGGCTCAGTCGGTTCAGCATCCGACTTCGGCTCAGGTCATATCTCAGGGTTTGTAAATTTGAGCCCCACATTAGGATATGTGCCGGCAGCTCGGAGCCCGGAACCTGCTTCGGATTCTGTGTCTCCCTCTCTCTCTGCCCCTCTCCTGCTCACGCTCTGTCTCTCTGTCTTTCAAAAGTAAATAAACACACACAAAAATTTTTAATACATAAAAAAATACAGTATGCTTTGAGCTAAAAGGCAGCCCATGGAATGGGAGAAGATACTTGCAAACGACATATCGGATAAAGGGTTAGGATCCAAAATCGATAAAAAGCTTATCAAACTCCACACCAAAAAAACAAATAATCCAGTGAAGAAATGGGCAGAAGACATGAACACACGCTTTTCCAAAGACGACATCCACATGGTCAACTGACACGTGAAAAGATGCTCAACATCTCTCATCCTCAGGGAAATACAAATCAAAGCCACACTGAGATACCACCTCACACCTGTCGGAATGGCTCACATGAACAACTCGGGCAACAACAGACGTTGGCGAGGATGCGGAGAGAGAGGATCCGTTTTGCACCGCTGGTGGGAGTGCAAGCTGGTGCAGCCACTCTGGAAAACAGTAGGGAGGGTCCTCAAAAAATTAAAAAGAGAACTACCCTATGGCCCAGCAATGGCACAACTAGGTATTTATCCAAAGGCTACAAAAATGCTGATTCGGAGGGGCACACGCTCCCCAATGTTGACCGCAGCTCTATCGACGACAGCCGAATTATGGAAGGAGCCCAAATGTCCATCGACTGATAAATGGATAAAAAAGATGTGGTATATATATAACTATACGAAATACTACTCGGCAATCAAAAAGAATGAAATCTTGTCGTTTACAACAACGCGGCTGGAACTAGAGGGTATTACCCTAAGCGGAATAAGTCAGAGAAAGATAGGTATCACATGACCTCGCTCATATGTGGAATTTAAGAAACACAACAGGTGAACGCAGGGGAAGGGAAGGAAAACTAAGATAAAAACAGAGAGGGAGGCAAATCATCAGAGACTTCAATACAGAGGACACACTGAGGGCTGCGGCAGGGGAGGTGGTGGGGGGATGGGCTAGATGGGTGATGGGCACTGAGGAGGGCACCTGTTGGGATGAGCGCTGGGTGTTTTATGGAAGTGACGAATCACTAAGTTCTACTCCTGAAATCATTATTGCGCTATATGCTAACTAACTTGGATTTAAATAAAATTTTTTAAAAAGTAAGTTAATTTAAAAACCAAAATGAGAGTGGGGCGCCTGGGGGGCTCAGTCGGTGCAGCGTCCGACTTCGGCTCAGGTCGTGATCTCGCGGTCCGTGAGTTCGAGCCCCGCGTCGGGCTCTGTGCTGACGGCTCGGAGCCTGGAGCCCGCTTCGGACTCTGCGTCTCTCTCTCTCTCTGCCCCTCCCCTGCTCACACTATGTGTGTCTCTCTCTCTCTCAAAAGTAAATACACACTAAAAAAAATTATGATAAACACTAAAACATTCTTTTAAATAAAATAAATACATAATGATAAAAATAAAAAGATTGTTGCTTCCGCTCCAAATCACTTAAATGAAGATCTCTGGAGGTGGGCTCAAGCATCTGTGCTTCTTAAAGCCCCACCCCAGAAATGGTGCTTTGGTGGTCTGGCCGGCAGCTGGGCACGGGGCTTCCTCCTTGATCTTCAGGGGAGGCAGAAGTGCAGCCAGGCGGAGAAGCGGCGAGGAAAGCCCTCCCCGACCACCTCAAGGAAGCACTGCTCCCTCCTACTCCTCCTCACGCAGTGGGTCTCAACCCTGGCTGCATTAAATCCACGTTTCCGGGCCGGGGCCCAGGCACCAGTAATTGCCAGAGCTCTCCAGGTACATCCACTACACAGCCGCAGACGGGAACCACCACCCTGACTCCCAAAGCGCTTGCTGGCAAAGGCCTCCCTAAAGAGCGTCAACCCACATAGGCTTGAAGGAGCGTCTATGTAAAACACGTCTACGCCACCTGTGGCTTCCTGTCTGCCTCTTGGTAGATTTACGTGGGAGACAGCCTCCCGGCTCATCGCTACCCACAGGGCTGGGGGAATCTTCATCCCATTAAAACACCCCACATGTCACGGACCCTCCACGAAGGGCGAGGAGACGAGCAAACACGCGGAAGGCAACACGTTTATTTCATCAGGAACTTGCTGATCGCACGGGCGCCATGACTAAAGTGCCCGTTTCAAAGAGTAAAGGGGTTCTGCGGTTTGAAAATCATGACACCACAGCGTGACCAGGCAGGGAGAGGTCCTGGCCACCCCACCCCCTGCCCCCGAGTCAGAGGTAGAAATGAAAATACAAGGGGGAAAGCATTCGTTTCCAAGGGAAGGCCACGGCTCACAGCTCCACACTGTTGATTTCTTAGTACGTTGTTTGGTGGGGCCGGCGTTGGGGGTGGGGAGGGCGGATGACAAAGATCCCGTGTGGTTCTGATAGCTTTATCGCACACACATAGCTTTCAAAGGAAACACACTGTCCTCGTAGAAGCTGCCGCTACATGGGATCTACAGTTCTTCAGGAACTAGTGATCAACAAAGAGTATCATCCGTCACCTTCAAATACCACCTAGGAGCCATCTCCCCAGAGCCAGTTTCTTTTTGTGGCCCAGACCCCCACCACTAATTCAAGAATCTTCACACAGCCTTTGTTTTAATAGAGTGTTCAGGGACTTCTACGCCTTACTGAAAAATGGCTTGGGGCATGGCCAAGATCATCGATTTCTAGCAAAGCTACGTTTTTCCAGAGCGTACCTGGAGTCACTGCGCCCCGGGGTCCGTGGCCTGCTCCAGGGCTGGGGGGGCCTCAGCCAGTGGCTTGGGCAGGTCCAACATGGTGGACGAGTCTTTCCCGGGATTCCCGGTCACCAACATCCAACGGTTGCTCGGCTTTTCGACTCTGTGTGAATCCAGATGTGTGTGGACGGCCACCTCAGCTTCCTTCCCGAAATAGGTACTGGGGCAAGAGAGAAGGGACACGGGTTGGAAACGGGGTAACGGCCCTGGGTAAGCTGTCCACATCATCTTCAACAGCCTCTGCTCGGGGCTGCCTCTACAATACGTCTTTGCTGGATGTTTGACCTGCTCGGGCAACGCCGAAGCACCTGGGGTCCCATTATCGCTAAAATCCTCTTGTCAAAGGGGCGCCTGGTGGTTCAGCATCCAACTCTTTGTTTCGGCTCAGGTCATGATCTCCCGGTTCTTGGGTTTGAGCCCCGTGTCGGGCTCTGTGCGGGCCGTGCGGGGCCTGCTTCGGATTCTCTGTCTCCCTCTCTCTCTGCCCCTTCCCCACGTGTGCTGTCTCTGTCTCTCTCGACATCAGCAAATAAACTTGAAAACAAAATCCTCTTGTCAGGGAAAAGCTTGTGGGACACAAGGGGCTCCGGTAAGATTTGCCACACCACCAAGTAAGTCCTTGGTGACAATATTTCATCATCAAAGGACTTCTTACGTGGGGGCGGGGGGGGGGGCACCCTCGTTAAACCGAGCTGCCTTGCTCAGAGGCACAACCTCCACACCCATCATGGATGCGAAACCCTGCAGCAAAGTTCCTTCCGTACCTCAAGAAAAGATGCCTGTGGGCTGCTAGCCCCCGATTCGTGCGGCAGTGATAGATGAGGATCTTTGCATTTGCCTTTAAAGAGGAAGAGACAGTGCTGTTTGCATTATGCATTAAGGCCTCCGATTCCTGAAAAGCAAAAATTTGGAAACATACTGTATATTCATTTAAATTTCATTTAAAAAAAAAAAGAAGAAGAGAGGGATTGGGATGGAATAACCTAGAAGCCAAAGCGTACTGGATCAACGTCACACGTCTTGCAGGTGCACCCACAGCAGAATGTCGTAGGGCATTCAGAGCCACGTGGGAGCAGACCTTCCCCCAACGCGAGAAATAATCAGGGTGTTTTTAGGTGGAGAAGAAAAGGATACTCCTGATGTTCTATTGGGAAAAAGATTAAATAAAAACAAAAAGCAGGCATGGGCAAAGAAATCATAAATGACAGTGGCTTTCTCTGGGAGGTGGAACTTTGCTGGTTATGTTCGTGTTACTCGTGGTGCTTCTCTGATTTCTCCTTGAGGGAGCGTATGTTATGTTTAGAATCAGAAAAAAATAAATAAATAAATAACGTTATCATTTCAAACTCCTGGCCGCCGTAAGCTAAACGCTGTGGAGGGAGACCCGAGCGGCCCCTGACCCCCGGGGGGATGGGCCCGGCACCCACAGCAGGGCCCTCGACGTCACCGGCCGCGGGGTGCCCACGTCAGACCAGGCCACTTCCGCAACCCGGACGGTCGAGGCACAAACAAGACAGTCTGTGATCTCGTCTGAACACGGACGAGCCGTGAGCACGGTCCGAGCCCCAGCACAGCAAACGTCCGCCCCTCCGGGCCACCGCGGGCGGCTGCCGCTTCTGGACCGAGGACGGCGTGAGCCTCGCTCTGGCCCGCCCCGTCCGTCGCTAAGATGCGCTGAGATGCTCCACGGCAAACAGCACGGCGGACGTGCTCCACCCCGGGGGCACCGGCCGTGTGCGCACGGTAGCCCGGCCAGGGGTGAGGCGCCAAGCGGGGTCTGGGTCAGCAACGGGCCGGGCGCCCCGCTTTCGCACGAGCACAGCCGGGACCGTGGCACGACCACGCGCGAGCCGCCGGCAGCCAGGCACTGCTCCCGCGAGCGCAGGGGACGCACTGGCCACCTACTCCTCCCCACACCTCGTCAGGCAGCCGCCGTCTTCACCCGCGCTCCACGGGGAAGGAAAATGAGACGCTAACGGTTGCGACCATGGCAACGGCGAGCGATTTCAAGGAGAGCAAAGCCGGGCCGGGGGGCGCGTCGCCAGGGACCCCGCGTGCATTCTCCGTGCTAGAGGAGAGACCCTGGTGAGCGCGGGTCCGCCTGCAGAGCCCGGCAGAGGGGCGCACGGGGCCGGGCAGGCGCAGGTGGCCCGTAGCTGGGGGCCCCCTCCCGCGAGGCCACCCGGCTGGTCACCCCTTCGAGTCCCTGCCCGCTGGGGTTCCGCACGCTCCCAGCGACTCCCAGCAACCCCCACTCTGCGTCCGCGGGAGGCGTCAGGAGCCAGCAGCAAAGCGCCCGGCCAAGCGGACTCGCCTTCCCGTCAGGCCCGTGCGTGGGGCCCCAGTGCCGCAGGGCCCGGGCTCCCGAGAAAACGTCAGCAGTGGGAACAGGAAGGATGGCCCCGCAGGACCCAAGCTTCCAGGCCCTGCAGAAATTTTCTTCCTGGAAGGAAGCAGCTCATGACCCTCACCGTCCCGGGTGGGGGGCTCTCAGCCTGACTCAGGGCCGGGCGCCCAGCCTGTGTGTGTCGACAGCTAGCGGGGGCCGGGCGGAGAGAGCACACAAGTCACTTCAGGCCCCGGCGCGCTGAGAAGCCCCGATGTACAGACGGGAGGAAATCGCGTCCTCGGAACAGCGCCCGGGTCTCCCCCAGGCAGAGCTCACCGGAACGGGGGCGCCTTCGTATTCCAGGCGCAGCTGGGGGTCCAGGAAGGCGGCCTGCCAGCAGCTCAGGTAGGAGACCTCATCCGTCAGGTACGCCTCCTGGAGCAGAGATCTCTTGGACGACTTCTGGAGGGTCCTGTGGTCACTGGATAAATACAGCTGAAAAGGACAGCGCACAGATGAGCTGCGTCGCGCCGCTCGAAAGGCTGGGGACACGAACAGCTAACTGGCCGATGTCAAGGGCGTTCAGGAGCAGCTTCGGAAAACCCCTTTCTTGCCGACTTTTGAGAATACTCTGTTTTCCTCTGCCTTCGAGACGCCATCTCAGAATGCTGAGGCCGCCCACCGCCCCACCAGCTCCACCGCCTTTCCTTCCTTTGAATTTTGTTCGTGTTTATTTATTTTTAAGAGAGAAAGAGACAGCACAAGCAGGGGAGGGGCAGAGAGAGGGGGAGACTCAGAATCCGAGGCGGGCTCCAGGCTCCGAGCCGTCGGCACAGAGCCCGACGCGGGGCTCGAACTCACGGACCGCGAGACCGTGGCCTGAGCCGAAGTCGGACGCTCAACCGACTGATCCGCCCGGGGTTTTCCTTCCTTTGAATACCAAACCCTCTGTCTCCTCCTGATCCCGCCCCCTCTCCTCACTCTCAGGACCTAGGCCTGGACCACTATTTTTCTTCTGAGAAATAATTATGCATGAAACTTATTCCATGAAGCCAAGTGTCCTTAAAACCGTCACTGTCACAGCTATGTTTACTGTGAGCCTCGGAGGGGGGCCCACGCCCCCGTGGAGCTGATGTCCACACTTGGGATTTATTGAGGCCGCTCTCTGGCCACCTGTAACTGGGTCAAGAAGCACGCCATCCTGCAGAAAACTCCAAAACGTTAGTTGTTTGTTCGTCCTTTACTGATTCCCCTTGACCCTGAACCTGGAGGCCGTGTCTGCAGATTTCGGTAGGTTTTCATGTGCAAAGCTGTGCCGTGAGGCGCTACGGGGAAGGCAGTAACAGGTTGCCATCGTGAAGGTGTTTCCTGACGAGCAGGAGAGGGGACAGAGGAGGTGAGGGGGAAGCACCCGTGAGGCGTGGTGGCCAGAAGGGACGTGCAGAGCTGTAGGCAGGCACACGTGGGGACACGTGCTCTCCCAGGGGCTCACGAGAGCTCTGAGGAGGAAGCAGTGTGGTGCCGGGAGCCCGCGGGCAAGTTGACCGCGTGTGGACACGGGACATGTCACAGAGGGCCTTAAATGCCACCGTGGTGGCAGCACTTACCAAGCCTGAGCCCCTAAAGGATCTATCTGGCAGCACGCATCTACTGTGGTCTGAAGTCAGGACAGACCGGAGGGGTCAAGCCACGGGGGGCCTGGATGGAGGTCCCAGCACTGGGGATGAAAAGACAGGGCCAGGAGCACTGCAAAGGGAGAACCGTGGGCTTGACCACAAGCTAGATGTGGGCAGGGAAGCCGGCCGGGCCCACACAGGCAGACAATGCCGACGTCAAACCACAAACCCCGCTTTGTCAAAGAAAGATGATAACGACTCAGGAACAAGTCGAAAAGGTCGCGATTACCAGATTTTTTTAGGAACGCCCCGGAAATACTTGCTAATTCAAAGACAAGGTCCAGAAATATGAGAATTTGGGAAGAGAGGCAGTCGTCATCCCTGGAAAGAGAAACAACTGTCTGCCCAGAAGTCATAAGAGAACCAAGTGGGGGGCCCCTGGGGGGCTCAGTCGGTTGAGCGTCTGACTTCGGCTCAGCTCATGATCTCACGGTTTTTGCGTTCGAGCCCCACGTCGGGCTCTGCGCTGACAGCTCAGAGCCCGGAGCCCGCTTCAGATTCTGTGTCTCCCTCTCTCTCTGCCCCTCCCCTGCTCGAGCTCTGTCTCTCTCTGTCTCTCAATAATAAATGAACGTTTAAAAAAAGAGTAAGAAGAGAACCAACTGGAAAACCACTGGAAGCGATAGGAGTGAGTGACTTCATCAAAGGCGAGCATGAACATCAATGACTTTGTCACATTTTTGTTACAACTATGGTAACACCCAGTGGGAGATACCAAGAGACAACCTTAACGGGGATAGGCGTCAGGTCCACTTGAGGAGAACCACAAAACTTCACTGAGAGATAGGAAGAATAAATGAGTACACGGCGGGGCATCTCAGAAGAGCATGCGTGTCATAGAGCTACTAAACCCGTGAACTTGCAGTTTTACAGGCCGATCAAAACCGCCGCGTGATCTTTCTCCCCATCTGGGGGGGGGGTGGGCAGAGAAACTTGCAACAGTAGCTGCATCTAACTGAGACGTTCATTCCTAATGCGATACAGACGAAGAGGTGTGACAAGAGAGAAAGAGAGACAGCCCTAGAGCTGTCCGAATGTAGAGTATACCGCTTGGACAAAAGTACACAACTTGAGCTCAAAGCGTCCAGACAGGAAGCTGAGAGAGCTCGTGGATGTATGGGGACTTCACGGGTGCTATGCAAGGCATGGGTCAGTGAGGAAAGAGTAATTATTCAAGAAATAACACAAATGTGGCTCTTTAGTCATTGGGGGGAAATCACATGTCTGCACGGAACCCTGTATCAGAATAAATCTCAAGCGGCTAAGGAGGACCTGGGGCGCCTGGGGGGCTCAGTTGGTTGAGCCTCCAGCTCTGGATTTTGGCTCAGGTCATGATCCCAGGGTTGTGGGATCGAGTCCCACGTGGGGCTCTGTCCTGAGCATGGAGCCTGCTTGGGATTCTCTGTCTCTCTGTCTCTCTCTCTCTCCTGACTCCTCCCCCACTCTCTCTCTCTCTCTCAAATAAAAATAAATCCATTAATTAAAGAAGAAAAAACTCCAGGGCACCTGGGAGGCTCAGTCAGTTGAGCATCGGACTTCGGATCAGGTCATGATCTCGCGGTTCGTGAGCTTGAACCCCACGTCGGGCTCTCTTCTGTCAACGCAGAGCCCGCTTCGGACCCTCTGCCCCCCTCTACCCACATGTTCTCTCTCTCTCTCTCTCTCTCAAAAAAAAAAACATTAAAAAAAAAAAAGAAGAAAGCAAGAAGAAATCCCAGCACAAGGTCAACTTGAGCCATCAAGAAGTCGATACAAGTTTCCCTTTCTGTAGTATCTCTGGGGCAGGGGCAGGAATTGCAAAGGGAAACACTGATCCGTTTACTCAAAAATACGGTAAAACAACTACCATGTCAAAGCCAAGTCGCCAAAAAAGATAAATAAATAAAATAAAATAAAATAAAATAAAAATAAAAGCCACATAGCAGGTGGGCAGGAAACATTACCTGCAAAATGACAGAACGTTATCGTCTGTGGAAGGGCAGGTAATAAACGCAAATCAATGCACAGGCGGAGAAGAGATAATTTATAGGAGACAAAGGAGTTGGGAGAGTTAAGGAGAGAGTGGAGGAGAGAGAGGTAGGGAACAAAGGAGGGAAGGAGGGAGGGAGAGAACAGACTATACAAGAAAGTAAGCCAAAATGTTAGGAATGTTAATCTCTGCATAGGACGACTGTGACTTACGCCCCTCCTTCAACGATTTGGTATTTTCTCTACTTTCTACGTTTCAAATCAGGCTGCAGCCGACCATCTGTGGTGTAGGGGTTCGACTGGCAACGCTGATTTTTCTTGGTAGCACAAGAGGCAATAATGCTACACGATAGTGATGGAAGCTGTGATTCGGGGAGAGACGGTGCGGAGTACCCAGTCCGCCCGCTTAACGGCTGAGCGACCCGGGGCAAAATCACCTGACCTTGTGCCTCGGTGTCCCCATCAGTAAAATGGGCGTAAAACGGTCCCTAGCTCACACACTTGTTTGGATATCGAAGTGAGTTCATACAAGTGAGGCAGTTAAGCATGTAGCAAGGTGCAACAATCCCACGTTATAGACGACAAAGACTCAAGAAAGGTCAACAACTTTACCCAAAGCCCCACCCCATAGATCGACATTTCAGCTGGAGTTAAACCCACATGTAGCTGGTTCTAATCCCCAGGGGAAAGAGAAAAGTCAAGTTTAAAAAAAAAAAAAGGATGGGGCGCCTGGGTGGCGCAGTCGGTTAAGCGTCCGACTTCAGCCAG